>NC_139915.1:25547399-25709899 GCF_963514095.1 Eutrigla gurnardus | reverse complement strand
CGACCACCCTCTGAGATTACATAAATAAAAAGACAGGGAGGGGGTCAGAGGTCATTGTCAATTAGCATCTACCCAGATGAGCCATTAGCAGTCAACAGTAGGGATGGAGATTGCACCATTTTTCATCAGCCTTGCCTTTCAAACAACGCTGTTCACATGCTTGTTGGAATCAGCAGTGGGATACCGGAGAGGATGTTGTCTCTGATTAAGGTCGTGTTCTTAGCTAGCGTATTAAAAAACCAACAGCTGAGCACCGTCTCATGCACAATACCCCATATTTTGGCAACACTTATTTCTGTTCGGGCCCCCCTGTTCCGTGGTGCTTTCACAAGGCTGTTGCGTTATAGCTTGTGTGTCATTGTGCAGTCGCGAGTGCCCCTGTGTGTCCCTACAATGGTGGAGGTTAGTGGGGCCAGCCAAGACGGCGGAGCCATTCTCCTCTGCCTAACAATGGCCACATGTATCCGAATTGAATGTGGCTTTTGATACCTATTCTGATTTAAAAATCATTGCTATAGGCATATCCAGTGGGACACCTCCAGTCTAGCCTATATGTCACTCTGATTTGTATCTCAGTGCTTACATTAACAAGGTGGCCAACACCAACGCACCATTACCTGGGTTTATGAACAATATATCACACACCTGTACTCTGGCCCAGACATGGTTTCACTGAACTGTCTGTGTTTCTTTTTGGTAGACACGTCCCCCCCCCAAGCCCGACGAGCATTTGGCCGGTACAGGCTAGACGTCTCGGGTGGTGTGGTGGCCCGGACAGGCCAGAGACAGGAAAGAGGACTTCTAAATCAGCCAGCAATCCAAAGGCCTTCCATAAATCCTCCAAATGGGCTCGGGTGGGGGACGTAAAGCACACCTGCAAGACTTATGTAAGTCTTATTAAACCATAAATTGCTAACACCGGCCCCTCGCCGGGACTGCTCTCGGCTGGAATAAATCTCAGAGAGCGTCCGGTAAGGAGAAAGAGAGAGTGAGAAGGAGAGATAAAGCGGGGCGAGGGAGAGAAAGATATAGTGGAGGTTAGAGGTAGTGAGAGTGTGGTGAAGGATACTAAAGGTCTGACGGTAAAGCATCGCTGTTTGATGACAGAGCAGACAATACCGGGCTTTGATTGACACTGAGAAACGCCTCCAGGAATATCCTGCTCACAAAAAGCATTAAAATGTTTTTATTATGGTAGTCTGATCATCTGCCCTACACATTCAGTAACTTCTCGGTCATAGAGACCGAGACCAGCAACATGGGGAATATTTGTAGGAAATCAGGAGTTCCTGAGCTCCTGAGCCCCGGTGAGTTCCCAACACACCCACGCTCTCCTCCCTGCCTGGTTGTGGGTCCTTGAATTAAACATCAAAGCACACGGGAGCACAGGGCCCAACTGCCATAAATAACCGCACGCTTGGGGAGGGGAGGGGAGGATGTTCAGATAGGAAGAGAGCAGGTCACCCGATCGCTCATACACACACTGTCAAAGCAGATTCATTTGTTCACAAAATGGGTGATGTTGGTGCGAGGTTATTGATTTCCGCGTGCCATCTGTCTTCTCCCGAGGCTCTGGCAAGCAAGCTCTGGCACTACCAGCCTCAGGTCCACCCCCCCCAATATCACTCTCCACAGCTCAGGTGGACAGAAGGGAGATGTGCAGCAGGTATTGGACACGAATGGAGGGTTGGCTTATGTGACACCTACTGTGAAAGTCACTGTTAAACATATTATATTAACCCAAAGCCTTATTATGTCCAATCTGGGAAAAAAAAAAAACGTATTGGAAAATGTTCAAATTAAAAAGCAACACTGTTTCATCAAAAAAGGGGGCATACGTTTGGGGGAAAACCCTTGCCGACATGCAACTCATTTGTCACAAACACCTGCATACACAAGTTCGGGCCCACCCTCCGTCTCCTCCTCTCACTAACTAGTCTAGAAGTCACAGTGTACCTCCATGTTGAGCTGTGTGAGTGTGGAGGGCAGGCCTTTAAACACAGGGCCCAGCTGCTGCTGTGTATTTTCGTCAGCCAACACACACACACACACACACAAACACACACACATGCACTGGCATCCCTCGGTGTTTGCTCTTGTGGAGGGCACATGTTACTGGGTAAATTATCATAGCGACGGTAAACAGTGTTTTTTTATGAGGGAATGTAGCTCGGTTGTTATATTTGAAGTCTGCGCTTTGTATACTGCTGCGCTATTAGGACAGATTGAGGATGTTTGCGCCTGGTGTCTGCACTCCGCCCATGTGGGGTACACACACACACACACACACACACACACACACACACACACACACACACGGAGTGAGCGGCTTGGTTGTAGTTTTGAGTCTTAAATGGCTCTTTTGTTGTTTTCATCATAAGAAAAAACAGAAAACATCACAGCCTAAGGAGTGTGTGTCAGTATCACCCACATGTCAGTCTCGGGGTAAACGCAGATGAACAGCAACAGCAGGGGAGGAGAGACTGAGACTTGGAAGTGTAGAAGAAAGTTCTGCACTGTGAAAAAAAATTAATATATATATGTTATGTGTTTCAACACAACTGCAGCTTTTAATGCACGCTGATGTCTGGTAACATTCTCAGCTGCTGAGTCATGATATGGCTTAATAACAAGGTAATCCGATAATGACGGAGTCAAACAGATGAATGAGATGGATGACTGGTGTTTTAAGGTCTTCACTTTTCAATTAGACTCATTTGAACCATGGGTAGAGGTCTCATAAATTCTGCTGGCACCAAGGTCCCTTATAAGGCCCACTGGTGCACCATCTTTGCCAACACCTCCCTCCAGACGGTGAGTTTGTGACTAAATATGTTCGGAGATGGATGAAAAGGTTTTTGTTTTTTGGAGTGTTTTCCAGAGAAAATGTCTTTCTAAGTGATGACATTGGATACCTATCTGGGATACAACGGCAATAACAGAATGCCGTGTTATTAAAATATGATTTCTTGAAGGCAATTTTGTACAGGAACTGTTGCCCCTGGTGACGTGTTGTGAAACAGTTAAGCGGCTAGTGCTTTGATTGTCCCGTCACCACAGTCGTCTTAGTGTTTTAGATTTGCCCATTCTTAACTGATAGCGCGCTCCATCTCCACTATGATTGGAGGAAATGGAGGAAAGCAGGGAATAGTGATGATGACATTCTTCCCACTTTTTTTCCTTTTTTTCCCTTTGAGCCCCAATTACCCGCTAATGTGTGATAAAATCAGAAAAAATGGATGGTCGTTTTGTTGCCCGGGCCTTCCACGGTGGCAAAAAATCATTCTTTCCCAGACCTCCCGTTCTTTGGATGGGAATAATCACGTTTCGTCCCAAACACCTGCGCTTCAGTTTGCCCTGACCTGCCGCCCAAATGAGTGCAATTAATGACAATTACCCTCCAGGTGTCACAACATAGACATGTACTGATAGGGGCCTATCTGGAGGGAGCACGTGCTTGTCCTCCAAGTAAATATGTAATGATAACAGCTGTAACACAGTGGGGTGGAGGGGTGGGGGGTGTCGGGGGGCTCAATTGCTACCAGTGCAATCTATTTGTGTTTGCCTCAGCTCAGCGCCACATTAACCAGTCCAGACAAACCAGAACGGATAGACTTGGATTCCCCCTCCGTAGGACAAAATGGAGTTGACTAGAGGTGCTGGAATCCCTGATCAGTGGAAGAACGAGGCAGATGTGGTCTTCGGAATTGTTTCTGCATCATGTGTTTTGGGTGATTTGTTGGTGCATTCCAACTTAAAGGATATTTCCAGTCGTATTTTGGTCGTTTTAGCCACTGTTCCTGCGGGTAGGAACAACAACATCAGTAGTAGTAGTCATCCGGTTAACTACTGAGATCTGAGAATGCAGAAACCCTCAAAGAAAAGAAGAAGCAGGACGGACAATCAGTGGGGTCGGAAACATCCCCCCCTTCCCAGGTCTGCCAACCTTAATGAAAGAGAAAACAAAGGCGAAATGGTAAACTTAATCTCTGTTGTAAACATTCTTGCAGATTACAGACCGACTCGCAGACTCAACTTTTATCATACTTCTGCCTGTGCGCGGTGATTACGACTGCCGTTTCATGTGTGCTCACTTTTAGTTTATAACTCCAGTAAAACGTAGCAGCGACATTAAAGAACAGCTGCAGTCTTTGAATACTTTGGAATCAAATATGGGCCCGATACTGTGTGTGTGTGTGTGTGTGTGTGTGTGTGAAGTCTGTAAATGGTAGCTGCCGTATATAAGCTCTTTCAGCCAATTTCCCCGTGTGAAGTGAGATTTCTCAGGTGCACAAGTCAACTTTAACCCTCCTCCTCCTGTGGATTCGCCGTCCTTTCCCTCTGAACCGGCATTAGCATAAAGGCATTAAAATGTGAATAGGAATTAATTTGGACTTTCCCCTCCATAGGAATTAATGGAAGTTTGTTCTGCCCGTACCCCCTCGGATGGCTCGTGCTCCTCCACAGTCCATAAATATTAATATTAATACGGCATCGCATTTTAAAGGTAGCGCTCGGCTGAAGCCGTATACAGAATATTATTAGAGATCACGATACGTTTCTCATGAGGAGTACAGCTGAGTGAATGCATTGCCTCGCCGTTGTGATCTGTAAAATCCAATCTTCATACAGCACAAAAAAAAAGTTATTTTCAGAGAGACGGAAGATTAGCAGGGCCGAATGGCTGCTGTCTAAAGCCATTAGGCAGGTGGGGGATTTTTTTTCTTCTTTTCCCTACGCTGAGTTGAGAGAGAGAGAAGGGACCACATCTTCTGCTCTATCAAGGTACTGATTCGCGGTCGCACCGCTGTAGCACTATTATCATGCCCGAGCAGATCATCTCGGCAGATAACTATTATCACCGTCTCACCGCATCGCTCCAGTCTACTCACCCACATAATACGGACCACAGAAGTTTTTTGACACTCTTCCAAATCACCGTATTCACCCTTTTTTCTTTTCTCGCGTGGTCTTTGTCACTTCTCTGTGTGTGTGGTTGTCATCTATGAATCATCTACGTAGGGTAATTAATGAAGATATTAATGGAGAGTTATTTCAGCCTCTTTTTGCTCATTTCTTTCTCCATCTGACCGACCGGTTGCGTCAGTTTGTGAATCTACTGCTGTTATTGTTTTGGTCCGATCTCCGCTGAATTGTCTGAAACCGAGAGGAGGGGAGGAGTGTCAAAAATATGCAGCGGGTCCTCTCCTCTCTGTCTTCCTGCTCCAGGAGTGCTGATCCTGACAGGTTAAGGTGGGCAAGGTGAGACACGTTAGCACTGAGCCCCAGTGGAGGAGGAGGGGAGGCTAGAGCTGGCTTCAAAGCCCCCTCAGTGTGTGTGTGTGTGTGTGTGGGTGAGAGCTGCACGCTGCCACCCTAGCAGGCTCAGTCAACAGTACCCACCTTTAATCTTTGCTCTGTAATCTTTACTCCTCTCACATTTAGTCGATACACTCTCACTTTGTTCTCGGAGGAAGTGTGGGGCGTGCGAGGCTGGGAATGTATAATGTAAAAAGAAAAGAGAGAGAGAGAGAGAAAAAAAGCACAACACGATACACAAATCAATTACCAGTGGGTAAGAATGGGTACGGCCGGCTTGACGTAAGGTCAATACCATTTACATGCTGAATGATAATAGGCCCGGGCATGTTTCTTTTAAATGCTAAGCGTTGTGACATGCAAGACAACGTGAGCGGAACCGTGAGCGTATTTTATACAGAACTGAGCAGCCATCATCAATGTCAAAGGAACAAAAAAACAACATCAAAAATATGCTTTAATATTAGGGTGTTTTAGCCATTTCAATTTGTAACGCTCCAATATACAACACCTGATGATAAACCAAGCAATAATTGTTTTATAACATCAAAACATCAGTGAACTGCCTTAATCCCAGCTACCAGCCTTGTGTTGCGGAGGCGTGCACGTTGCGGTAAGCTTTCCCGAGCCGGGGTTATATTTGTGCATCAAGTCATTCCTGTAGTCGGCTGGTCCGGGGTCGGCTCACTCCTCCTCCGAGAGCCCTCTCATCAAGCCAGCCTCTCCTCTGCCGCCCTCTTCCCCACAATCCCCATAAACTCTCATAATTGCCACATTAAACTTGAGTTTATTATTTTTCTCCAGGTGCAGGTGTGCAGATGATATGAGCCCCAGGTTGCATTTACATACAAATTGAAGGTTTTTATTAATCAGGCAGGCAGCAGGAATCAAACGGCAACACTCCATCAGCCCTTTAAATACATTTGGTGACATTTTTACCCGGCATTAGCATGATAGGGCAAGCGGAGTATAATGTACCAATGATTGCTTTTCCATTGAAAGCACAAACGGTTTCATTTTTCCTGTCATCTCAAATAAGTGTTAAAGAGGGTTTGGAGGCTATTGTGCGAGTGCCGTATGCTGGGGACTTGGGACCGCTGATGGCCATATTAAATAACCATTAGTGCCTGAGCTTAGATCATTGTGGCATCCGCCTCCTCTGAATTTATCCTGTGATTTCAAATGAAGGCAAGCTGTGCCAGCTTTCATAAAGTGCTCCAGCCCTCTCCATTTTTCCTCAAAACTAAATGCATTACAACGGTAATTTTGTGACTGTTAAGATAACTAGCGTTAACAAGCACTTAATTAAAATGTACAATAAATAGCCGTCTGCAGCCTTATCTCCCCTCCAGAGCGACGCTGGTAGGAGGCTCCAATGCTCAGGCCGGCTGTTCCCCAGCTCGTTTGCAGATTAATTGCTTTTCTGTCTGGCGAAGCCTGCCTCTTCTGCAGCCAGATCGTAAATAGCCAGATAGGGAGTTTATCAATCAGGGCTCTCTACCTCACTGATCTCCCCCACACACAGCCCTGTCTGTCTGCCTGTCTGTCTGTATGTACATCTCCTGCTATCAGACAGACTCCTCCATAAATAAACTTCCCGAAGCTTCTGTAATACTGAACCTTCAATTAGCAAATGGCTTTCATTTTCACTGTGGTTGCACGTTTATTCTTGCGTACATCTTTTACATTTTGCGTATGAACAATTAAGCAAGCACCTTATTCTGTCCCCGTTCGCTCTGTACAGACACGTATGCATGCCAGGTAGCCGTGTTAGCAATGGAACAATTGGAACTTTGTTGTTACGGGACTCGTGTTTTTGTAACCTTTGCTGACACCATATTTATGTCTGTCTGTCTGCAGGCTCATGCCTACTTTACAGCGGTGCATTTTGTACAAATGGGTCTTGAGTGTATTCCGGAGGTTAATCAAACACAAGCTGCACATAAAAGTAGCCAAGGGGTTGTGTGAGACAGGACAGAAGCGAACAGAGAGTATTTACAGTAATAAAAGTTAACAGCAGTCGGCCCCTTGGGATCACATTACTCTTCAGACATGTGGCTGCAGCTCTCTCCTCGCAGCTTTATGGACTTAGGCCCTTGGTAAGCAACCTGCAACCCCCCCCCCCCCCCCCCCTTGTTTTTCAAAGGGAAGGAAAGAAAACACGTAAAAGCAAACTTGCCTGCTCGTAGCCCCCCCCCCCCCCCTCCTCCTCCCACAATGAAGCTCCCTCTCCTCTGCCGGTGTCCCACCCTTAACCTCTGGATGATAAATCTGCCTCCAGAAGCTGTGAGGGGGAAGCTCCCCATGCTGGAAGACCCCCATGTGTCCTCCATGACACATCCTGTTTGTGTAGGCGAAGCTTCAACCAGTGATCTTTACACTCATAATTCACATAAACGACAACACTTGCTCCCTCACTATTTTTATATCGGTACATTTTAGTATTGTGAAGGTGCTTTGGGGCCACAAGGGATGCTTCTTTTTATGATGGAGAAAAACATATCCTATTTATGATTCTATAACATTTTTAAGGTTATTTCAAAGTGTGCTATTGCTTTTGCAACTTAAGTGTGTTGAATGAACAATGATTTTCCAGGCAGGTTTAAACAAACACGTCCATGCAGCTTGTCACATAGACTTCCCACGATGTGGAAAGGTAATTGTTGTGTCTCCAGTTTCTCTTCAGTCTTGACTGACTGAAGGAAATTGGAAATGATGAAAGTGTCGCAGCTGAAACTCTGGTTTGACAATGTAACAGCCTGCGAGGGGCCTGCGGGGGTTATGGCCAGTTACGCTAAAAGCCGAAGTCGTAGCCACGCAAATGTTCCTGCTGTATCATGGTAACCTGTTAAAGGGAGAGCATGGACACTCATGGTGGTCTGAAGTGACCTGTTGGGCTGTCTGGCAGGCAGATTAGGGGAGCAGCCGTTCGACAGCGATGCTACAGTTATCAGACCCACTTTAGCCGGAGTGATTTATAATGTGAGAACGTGATAAATGTAGCCGAAAGGAGAGGGGGAAAGTATATGAATCTGTCAGTTTTTGCCAGTGGGGTAGAAAGAAGGACAACAAAAGGAAGCTGTGATCACAGAGAGCAGGGGCATCCTGCGCCCTCCACCTCGCCTCTCGTAAATCAGCTTGTGCAGGCCTCTCTGCCCTTTGGCCCTCCTCCCCTGCATGTCTCAACCTTTGTCCATCACAAAAAAGTTCTGACCTAATACCTGTAAGTTTATAATGTTGTTTTCTGCCCTCTAAAGCAGAGTTTAAAAAAAGTTTTCCTTGACCTGATTTCAACTTTATCAATATGTAAGAGAAGCGCTGTTCATCATAGCGATTTATTTCCGAGCTGGGATACTGTATGTACTACCTTGATTGGCCTATTCCATCCCTTCTCAGTGTGACCCTCTGTTGTGACAGCCACCGGCAGATACAATCAATACATATATCAACAGTGGCCTAAGTGGGTCAACAGAGGAAGATAACACATCTTTCAGGGAGCTGCTGTGGCCACTGGAGAGTTTGTGGAAAACAAAGGGCTATTGTAATAGAGTTTGCTCAAGTTTTTTCTTGTTATTGTTTAGACCCGGGAGAGGAAATTAAGTTATGAATGGAAGTTGCATTTCTATACGCACACAGACAACCACACACGCGGAGTCATACATCCATATCTGCCGCGCCTCGGAGTGAGTCACCTGTCACTTTGCAGGTGCTGGGCTGTGTGTGATTTGTGTGGTCGGGGCTCCTTTATAAATCCCCCTGGTCTCCAGCAACAGTAATTCAACACAGCGTATATTTTCCATAAATAATTTGCTGCTCATCGATTTCCAATGCGGGAGGAGAAATATGGCGGATGCACCTCGAGGGGCCGTGGATGTATCTGGTGCTCACTTTTGTGGTCAAAGTTGTGACAGCTAGAGGTCCATATGTTGTGATCAAAAGATCCCAATTTATTGTCCTTCGGAGGCCCACTTGTCAGGGATGGAGACATCAAACACAGTTTGGTGTACAGTAGGGGCCACCGTTTGTGTTTATTGGGCCAGATATCATTGGTGCTTAGGGATAAACAAGAAATTATGCTTAAAACATGCTACAAGCTCTTGCTAGGTTTTAGAAACACATGAGATGTGACATCTTCGACAAACAGCAACCCAATTCTGTCCAGGATTCTCACACCTTCCAGACGTCAAATATATATTTTCCCAAGTTAAATAGATTTGTCAAAGAAGGTTTTGAATGAATGTTTAATTTTTTCATTCTTTTTGTCAGTGAAGATGATGTTTAAACACCATGAAAAAGCAAGGAACTACTATAATGTGGAGATGTTAGTGCAACTACAGAGATACAATGCAATCCAGGAAGTCCAGTTTGATTATATCCATAGTGTACAGAACACTAAGATATACAAGATATACATCTCACTTTTTAGATTCAGAAACGACGACAACCAACATAATGATGCTATAACATGCTTTAATGATGGGGCATGATTTGTCACATGACATTTTGTGATATTTGTTGAATAGTTTATAATGTTTTTATATATCATCAATTTTGTAATTACTACAGGGTCACGCATAACGTTGGAATAATTTGCAAATGTCTTGTCTTTTATAATGCCAAACAAATGTTATGCATTAAATCATTTTACCTGGGTAACTGTGAGACATAATGCAATCATTGCACCTGGTCAAAAGTGATTAATGATGCCTTTAAATAGGAATAAACAGGATTGTGTCTAAAAACCAAATATTCCAACTTTATGGGCAACAGTGTATTGTATATATATTTTTCTGAATAGGATATTATTCAGTTAAAGAGCTAGTTCACTCAGGACTCATCCTGACCAGTGGACCCGTGTGACCCATAAGAGAAGGCCACCAAAGGTTGAAGCCCCCCCTATACAGACAGAGGGCGGGCTGTAAGCCTGCTACTGTTTGGTGATTTGGTGTGGCCATTTCGGTGTGGTGTCACCTTGTGACTGATCAAGTTGTTGATTGGGGTGTTTGCTGGCAGCTCAGAGAGGGGAGGCAGGAATTGATGAGGTTTAATTGGTCTGTCTCCTGTCAGCTGTCATTAGTTCCTCATTTAACACTATCTGATGTGTGAGTCTATTGCACCTGCAGGGGCGTGTGTGTGTGTGTGTGTGTGTGTGTGTGTGTGTGTGTGTGTGTGTGTGTGTGTGTGTGTGTGTGTGTGTGTGTGTGTGTATGTGTGTGTGTGTGATCAATAGGAAGAAATCCCACCAGAGCAAAGCACGTTCATTTCACCATGTATTTGTATTTCGTTATTTCCTTACACATTGCTGGGTTGGTGGGACACTTATACGCAACATAAAACACTGTGTAGATACTTAATGTTAAGACTTAATAGTGTAATATATCATAAAATGGCAAACCGAATCAAATATATATATATATTCCTAACAAACCTCTACTAAAAGTCTTATTAAAATACAAACTCCAGAAGTTTAATTCAAAAATTCTAAGTACTTTGAAGTATTTAAATTCCCTGAAGAGTTTCTGTTTCTACGCTTGGAGGGAGTTAAAAGATCACCTTTCAGAAAAGATCAACTCACCGGGTTGTTTTACCTCTCGGCGAAAAGTCAAAAGAGTTTATTCAAAAGAGCAGAATTTCCAGTACACTTAGACTTGTTGAGCACTTGAGAGATCGTGTTCTCTCCTGTCTGCTTTGAAAGTACTTCTGTCAGAGACAATAACAGACAATTGTTTGAGCACATTTTCTTCTAAGTGATGAGACTAAGGGCATAATTATAATAATTAATGATTGCCATCCTTGCAGTCGTTATCTTGCATCGTTGCTCTACGACAAAGATCCTGTCAGTGCTGCTCTGTGATGATGACGCTATATATTGTGAGCACAAATTAGCATGTGCGTATCCCCCATACCTCCCATCATGCCTTACTCCTTGAGTGACAGCTGTTAAGACGCCTTCGACATGGCGGTGAGAATTGGTGTGGACGTGGCGGCGGCCTGTGGAATTCTCCACTGCTGCTCGCTGATAGCTCTCGCAGGGCTTGGGTGTCACTCCAGTGACGGGGCCTAAGAGCCATTAATTTTAGCCTCTGGAGTGGCTGTCGTAACAAGATCCCACACGCCCCCTTCCTCACAGCGAGACTCCTAAATATACATTTATTTTCGGAGGGAGTCCCCCCTCGTCAGGATATGATGGATGTCGACTAATCGGATGGCGTGCAAGCCTACGTCCACAGTCGGACCCTTCTGCATTGAGTGGCTGGTGTAAATCTCCGAGAGAGGGGGCGCTTTGTTGGGGTCTTGTCTTTAGTAAGGATCTCAGAGATATGATACTCTGTGCTGTTGCTGCCTGAGTGGGTCTATCTTAAGACTCCACATGGAGGTCTGGCATTCAGCTGAGTCTCTATGGGTTTGAGGGCAGGCAGCATGAGGGCTGGCGTACAGTCACTCCAAGAAACACTCACCATGTGCCTCCCATCTATTCTTACCTCTGGATGGGCATGGGCCCCATGCACATATCTAGATAAGCAGGTCGTCTCGCTCGGCTTTTACTTTTATGTCGGTGCAGATACCACCATTGTCATTTGCTTGCTGAGCTCGGATGCTGACTCGGGATAACCGCCGTTACAATATCTCCAGGTATCTGCTGCCAGGGCGGATCAGGTGTATGTGCTCGAGGATGTATATCTGTTACTGTGTTTTTATGTACGGTACACATCGTGGTCTTTGCCTTTCTTAAAGACAAATCCCCTCTGACAGAGCGCTTCCTCCTGCGACTGGGTGCTGGATGCTGGGTGGGTGGGTGGGGTGGGGTGGGGTGGGGGGATAAGCAGGGCTGCTGCCACACAGGCTCCGCGGGGGTACATCCTGGCAGTTCCTGGGGCAAGGCAGATGGTTCAGGGGGCAGGATGGGGCTTCCTGGCCTGACTGTCTTTGACCTGCGGTGGAGGGAAAAGAAGAAGAAATGACTTCTGAAAGACCATTCAGCGACTTTTTCCCCCTCCTAGACATCGTAGAAACACTCACACAGGCTCCGCACATTGTGAGGCAGATAGAGCCAATAAGGGAAAGAGGGGAGACTCCTGATAGTATTGAAATAGCTCAAATGGATCAGTGTGATAATGGCTTCGGGTTTCCACGCGTTGACTTTAAGACTGATTTCATAAACAATGTACGCAAATAATGTGACAGCACCGTTCCTTGCCAAGGCCCCATTTTCACCTCCTATCTATGTGACTAAACCTCCCTCTCCTCCAGCTCTGCTGTGAGATGCGGTATTAAAAGCCTTAGATGGAGGGAGAAAGAATAGAGAGGAGAGAGAGGTGGAGGAGGGGGAAGGAGGTGTTGTTTAAGTAAAGAGCGTGGCGTGTCCTGGAGGATCTAATAAGCAGGTTGAAGCCCGATAAGGATAAGCTGTCCCTCTGGCTCTAGGGAGCCTTGTTTTCAGCCCCCTCCTCCTCCTCCTCTCATCCCCTCCATCGCCTCTACTTTCCAAGATGTACTTCTCTGAAAACAAGGGGAGCAAAGAGTAATCAAAAGGGTGAAACGGACGGAGAGCAAGGAAATGTGGTGATTGGAGAGGAGAGAAGATGAAGAAAAAGAAAAGGAAAGAGAGAATGACAGCTGGGAAGGGGACAGGTGGCAATGGAGGAGTAACGATGAAGGAGTGTGTGAGGAGGAGGCTTGAGAAGACAATAGGAATATGGGATGTGGTGGGATAAAGAAACAAGGGGAGGCAAGGGGGACAATGATAGAGAATAAGAGAGAGAGAGAGGGAGAGAGAGACTGGACAGATGAGAATAGAAGATGGGACAAGAGGGTGGAAAAGGTGTGGAAAAAGAAAATGCAAAGGAAGAGGAAATGGAAGTGAGAAGAAGAAGAAGAGATGAAGATGAAGAAGAAGAAGTTGAGAGGACAGAGAGCTTATAAATGGGCTGAAAGGGACCTGCTGGTGTGTCAGAGCTTCAGATCCCACCCCCTCCCCTGGGGAAAAAGGAGAAAAAGGGAGAGAGGAGAGACTTTGACCTTGCATTATTTATGCTTAGCGCTATTGGCCCAGGCAGACGCTGCTGCTTCCCATTGTGTCTTCATAATGAGGAACCGCTATGAAGCTAAGGAAGAGGAAACACAACCAGGAGGGCATTCTGTGTGTGTGTGTGTGTGTGTGTGTGTGTGTGTGTGTGTGTGTGCTTTGGGTGGGAGGTCATTACAGTGTAGCATGCAGCCAGTTTAGTGAACAAGGATCGGGGGACACCAGAAAAACCTCTTGTTGTAGTGGGCAGGTGTAAACACACACACACACACGCACGCACACAGAGGTGTGTGTCCTCTGTGGTGTTACAGGCCTGTGTCTGTAAGTGTGAGAGAATATGAGGGGAAGGGGAGTGCAGAGAGGGTCAGCTGTTATTTCCTGAGCTCCACCCTCATTTTCTTATAAAAGCCCCGGGCCAACGATTATGAAGAAAGGCCAGTGTGCATTTGTATTATGCGCTCTGTGCTCCACTGTCCTCAGAAAGGTAGTCTGAAGTTGATACAATGTTTGCTGATAAATATAATAAAGCCCTTGGCACTCCAAATCACCCCTCTCTATACATATATATATATATATTATAATATTTTTATGTGTTAAAGGTTTTAAAGGGTCAGTTCACTATCAATTAACTATGCAGATAGTTCTGGTTTAATTTGACTTTACAAGAGATGTCATTATGAATAATTTGTTTTTTTTATTTATCTTCTCTTCCACCAAAAGTAAGTGAAAATATGTTAAGTTTGTCATAATTTACATGACAATAGTTCTCCAAAACACAAAATTACAACCCCTGCAGAGGTCTTGAAGTAGACAGGTTTGCGAGCCCCCCCCCCTCCTCTTAGAGATCCGTAACGAGGATGATACTCTGGCCCCATTAAGATCCAGCTCGGCACAGTTCTCAGCCCCTCCCACTTACCTTTCACCCCCCACTGCATGTTTGTCTGATATGACTGTCATTTTCAGATTTAATTACAAACAACTCGACATGCATAGTCCTACCTTTTCATTACCCTGTCTGGGTCCATCACACAGACCTACATCCACACGCCCCTGAGAGTAGAGAGCACCCTGCCTCCCGACGACTGCATACGATAGTGGATGTAGTCTATGTGTAAGTGTGTGTGTGTGCGTGTGTGTGTGTGTGTGCAAGTGTGTCCCCCTCTTTCTGTTTCTCTCTGTGCCTGGGATGTGGAGATTTGTATGGCGTGTTAGTCACACCCTGTGTTATCAGCATCTCTGTGATGAGCATAAGCATAGCCTGAGGGGACTGGGGGTAGTGTCACAGATGGTGCCGTGTCAGGGTCCCCGAGTGTGGTTTCCAGGGCGGCGAGTAGCTCTTTTCCCCCGGTCTACCACATCTTGTCACCTTGCGCTGCCAAGGTGCCATCTTTCCTTGCGCAGGGTTAAAGGGCCGAGCCCGTCTCACCTCGTAGCTAGTGACCCGTGTCACAGTTTTTTTTTTTAGGCTTTTTTTTTTAACCAGCTTGCCGAATATGGCGATCGATGCTTCCCAAGAAAACCCCCTGACCTAATCCTGTTATCCTTTTTCCTTCAACAACCTGGAAGGGACAAGGGGGCGGCATCCCAAAAGTCGGCAGCCAAGAGAGCCGTGCGGAGCCAGCCCCTATCGCAGTGAAAGCGGGCTTAGCTGCGACACAATAGGTGTGTAATTTCAGGTTTTTGTTAAGCCAAAATCCAATCACATACATGACTGCAAGATCACAGAGAAACACAACGGGAGAAGGGGCCTCGGAGGTGGAGGTGTCTCTACCTCACACAAACAAAATCTCCACACAACTGAGACGCCATTGATGACAGCATGCTAACTAACTAACCCTCAGCAGAGAGATTAGCCTGGCTCTCTGGCCCAGATCTCCAGAGTGGGGATGGGCTGACACCTGACTCCTCCCTAACCTGGCAATTTTCGGATCAGATGAGAAGAGCAAAGGATTTTTCTGCCCCTACAGCTGATAGCACTGTACCTTTTTTTTTTTTAAGTAAATTGATACACACAAAAGGGTGTGTGGCACAAACTTGCCGGGCTCCTAACTTTTCCATAGAACATTGTCTTTTCATCTGACTAATTACAAGTATTACGCTAAATCAATTCCAAATGAAAGGGCATGCTTTTAATCCCACCATATTCATCTTCTAAATGCCTGCGTAAGAATTTCAAATTAATAGTATAAAGTCTGTTGTCTTCTCCTGAGACACAACTGAAGATTTGCGATAGTGCGCAGTTTTGTTTTCGCCTCTTGTTTTTGCAGATGATAAATGAAATTAATACACGCATTTAATATTTGAAATGCCTGAGATGAATAATTTATGACTCCACGGCAGATTAAAAGTAAAGCTAAAAAAAAAAAAAAAAAGAGTAAGTCAGTAATCACCAGTACACAAATTCAGGACAAGCTAAGATGAATTTTTTAACTGCTCGAGCCCATTTGGTCGCTCTGTTCTAGTTTGTGTGTTGGGAGCTGTTGAATTAATGGTGTTCATCTTGACCTCATTCCACCAAATGCAGTCTGAGAGTTTCTCCCTTTGAAGCTGATTTATAGCAAAAGCATAAAGCCTAATGCTACTCAGGAAGTCTAATGAACGCAATACCTTAATACCAAGTAATGCAAATCCACACTTGCTCACAACAGACAGACATCATCATTACCATCATCATAATTATTATTCATGTAAGGCAATTAATGTTGCCGGTACCTCTATTCTGACGACTTCATTAGCACAGCGTTAAGGCGGTGATTGGGCCGATTCAAAAGAAGTCAGATTTATGTATTATTGACAAAAGTGTTGCCTCCCATGATGCTAGTTTGTTTTTTAATCTCGGTAACCTGGAAAAGACAATTAAATGTGTTGAGATATGAAGACGCAGATTTGTTTCAGCATATCGGCCCTTGGAGAAGATTAAATGGACCTTTTAACTAATAAACGTGTGTCATATCACCTTCAACTGTGTTTTCTTTAATAAGAAACTCTGACTAATAATAGGTAAATAACAGATAGTTTTCAATTACAGCTGCTTCATCCATTAAAGAAAGCCAAAAATGTGTTCTTGCCGATCATTAAATGCATTTTCGGAAAGGTGTATTTTACAGAGCGGTCTGCAGAATGACAAAAAGAGAAAGCTATCAAGTGCATTTAACCGTGGGACTAAATAATGTGGACTGGCTGGCGAAATCCCCTGAAATGTCTAGCCATTCCTGGCACTGGTTGAAGTCTCCCAGTCAAAATAAGAAGTGAACTAAAGGCAAGATAAACAACCCGACCGACCTGTTTTCACTTAGGATACATATTTGTGGCCATTTACTCTGATTTTCGGCAGATGGAAAAGTCTGTGAACTTGAAACATTAAAAAAAACAAAAAAAAAACAGTTGCTCTCTCGGGTAAATGAGAAATAAAACATGAGAGCTTCCAGTATTGTAATGTCTAAAAGAAGATTTCATGCAATTTGGGTTCTATAAAGCGCAGACAAAATGCACTTGACCACATGTTAATAGGTTTCCTTTAGCTGAGGGAGACATGAAACCTATATCTTTCTTATGAAACCCCTCCTGAGTTGTTGCTATTCATGCTGACAGATAAAATAGCAAGACGGCTCCGGCTTTCAAAAGTCACATACTGTGTGCGGAATACCTAATACGGAAAATGTGATGATGATGTGTATTCAGAAAGGGATAAATGCCGGGGACAGACCGGACAGTGAAGGTAATAGGAGGAGCTTTACCTTGAAGGGGTAATGGGTAATGTATGCCATTAAGTATTGTGGCGATTACTGGGTTGCACAGTGTAGAGAATATCTTGGCATTACCCACCAATCACAGCGAAGGGGGGAAATCTCTTATCATCCGGCCAACAGTCACATGAGCTCTTGATCTGCCGTAGATGAGATCGAAAGACAGCTTGCTATGAAGGGATATTGTGTTGTGCAATTGTAAATGATTACTGTCTTTATACCGCCAGGCACTCCTCTTTTTTTTTTCTCAGCATCAGCAGCTGGTAGAAAATTCTTTTATGGTTTCTGAGGCCAAAGAAGAAAAAAAAGAGCCTAATTCCACCAAATGGTTAGCAAATGAAAAAAGGGCCGCCCAGTATAGATATTTCCATCCAGAGAAATGAAATATTAAACATGTTCATTAGACCCTCAATTTGCAGTTATTTCTCATCGCGCACAGCCATTTTCCCATCATCCCCCCCCCCTCTCCCCCCGCTCTCTTATTGGCACGGCGCTCAGGGGCCTTGAGAGAAATCTCTCTTTTATTATTTAAATCCGCGCATGGGGGCTGAGCCAGGCGAATCATCTCACGTCTGCTAGCCCACTCCCTAATTCTGATTGGCAGCCTGATGCACACTCAACGGATGGAGGGGATGATAATGCCTGTGACAAAGAAAAAATATCCTCCTCCTCCGTTATGTTTTTTTTCTTTTTTTTATTGGTAATACAGAGTTCACACACAATAAAAGTAGCCCTAATAATTGGAAGTGGCAATGGGCTGTGTCCGCGGGTCTGCGGGGCTGTCACCGAGGCGATGTAAATTTCTCTGACATGTTTTTGTCTGGGCTAAAACTTTAATGTCGTGGGTGTGACCAATCGGATGCAAATGTTGTTTTCATCCCTCGCCGATGAGATGACCTCTGTCATTTCCCCGGGGAAATCAAGCTTTTAAAAGTATCTGATAGCTGTAACTCCACACACACAAACTGACGCACCGTATGCACAAACAAACACGGGGTGCGTGCACTGCGGCCGACGTGTCTGTCAAGAGTGCACGTCACACACGCACGCTCACTCATGCACAGATATGCAGATGTACAGTACGAGCATCGATGCCCTCGCATCCTTGCCAACCTCCTCACCCACTCATCGATGCTTGGCTAATGCATTCAACATGTGACGGTGGCGTATGCCTCCCCTGTGCGCCAACACATGATTAGATTGAAAGCACTCTTTCATGGCAACTATAATGGTTTGGAACACGGGAGGTGGACACAGCGGCTTCTCTGTCAGCCTGTCACAAACCTTTGATGGGATAAAGAGGCCTCAGCTCCCCCCCTACACTCCACATAACTATCCGGGGCTTACAGGCATCCGCACCTGAAACACAGGCACACACACACAACACATAGTTTTCTGTGTACATATTATGCCTGTGTGCGTGTGTGTGCAGTGTGGATAATGCTGCATGCGAAGGCCAGCTTTAATATTGGTCTGGAATAACGGGCTCTTTTGTACATTGTGAGGCAGCCAGCATCTGAGACCAATAAAATAGTGGCCCTTGGGTCACCGCTCCAAGGATGAAGGAAGAAGATATAATCATACACAGAGGACACAACACCTTTTTTGTGCTTCCTCTGCACATTTGGGTGTGGAGAGAGTGCGGGCCCTTCATAAGTTTAATATTTTCAAAGTGTGACCTTTTGTCACTAATAGAGTGGCTCGCCAATAAGCGCATATTGTATCTTTAGGGGGTGCAGCCATATTAGTGCGGCAATTGGCTGTAGAGGGAGGAGGAAGACTATAACTGCATGGAAGACACATGGTGTTAAGGCGGATAAAGACAGGAAACGTGTGTGTGTGTGTGGTTATGGGCAAGGATGCGTGCCTGTGTGTGATCGTGTCTTGTGATTGTGTGAGGTTGTGCACGTGTTAGAGAGATTGTGTGTGCGTGTTTTTTTTTTATTATCTTTAAGCAATACATCTCATGATGACATTTGGAATGTCTCTGGAAAATGGAGACTAAGCCAAGGAGGTTGACAGTCAGAAACCACAAGCTGGAGTTAAGCCTCAGCATTGCAGTGAACCATATGCTAAACCCATGTCATGCCCAACTCCAGATCCAGCAGCAGCGATTGACTAAAGCCTTAAGATAAACATTGCAGGGAAAACAATTTGAGGCTTTCTTTTTGGACAATTTGATAAAAGACACTAGTTTCCCATTTGAGCAGATGAGCTGGGCTCAGTTTTCTTTTTGTATACGTGCCATGTTGTCTTAGCTGCCATGACGTCTCATTATCTATATTAGTCCCACGTGCAGATGTGCTCCTGACTGACGTTTTGCAGGTTGCAATATCCCTCGCGGCTTTGGATCCGATGATGTAATGGAGTCAGAACCCGCTCCACCCCCTCAGTCTTAGTGCGAGTGGTCAGCAGGGACCGTCGCCTGCGCTACTAGCACCTGTTGTGAGCGACTCCGGCAGTCTGAGACAAGCACTTTATCCCCTGTCTCCCCAACAATCATTACAGCCAGCTTACTGGGTTATTATAGCACAACCTTAGCACGTTTACACCGACTGCCAGAGATCCTTGTGGGTGTATTCTTCATCTGCCTCTTGATGTTATTTTTCTTCAACCTATTCCGTCCCCCGGGTTGCAAAAGACAACTTCTCTTTATTTAGGGCAGGTAATAATTAGAGCAGACGGGCTGTTTGATTTCCACCTTGATAACACCTTCAGAATGTTGTCAGAGAGTGTAAACACGTACCCGCTCTTAGTTTGGCTCCTTTCATTTGAGTCATTTGTTCTTGTCTCCTTTTGAAAAACAGGTTGTTGTGGTGTTTGTATGTGCTTGTGTGTCTCTCTATCTGTGTGTGTGTGTGTGTGTGTTTGGTGGTGTCAGTGTGTTTCTGTGGCTGTGTATTTTGTTTTCCGACATTTGCGTGTGTCAGTGTTCCTCTGTGGTCGTGTTTATTTTTCATTTGTGTGTGTGTGTGTGTGTGTGTGTGTGTGTGTGTGTGTGTGTGTGTGTGTGTGTGTGTGTGTTGCATGGAGGTTAGGTTTTTTGATCTTAGTGGGGAGACGTGAGTTGCCCTGGGCTGTGAGGCTCATTAGGTATGTACTCCTCTGAATGCGAAAGTATTTGTTAAACCACATGACAAGAATACCTCTCTGCTGCAACAGATGTGCTGTAATTAGAGAGGGCTTAAGTTGTCTTAGAGCTGTGTGGAAAGTCATCACCAGCTGATAAGTTTACAACAGTGCCCTACCCATCCCACACACACACACACACACAAGCACACATTATGTGCAAAGCGGCACACAAACAAACACACATCTGACAAAGGAATGACAAATATAACTTAACACACACACACACACACACAGGTACAAAAGTTTGCTTTGCAGTGAAACAACATAAAAGACTTACCTAGAGGAAAAAACAAATACCAAACACACATGTTAGGGATTTAATTTACACTGTTCAGATATACACACATGTATGTACTTGTCCACTGTGTATTGTTTATTTCTTTTTTCTAAAAAAAGCTAAACACTTTAAGTGAGTATATTTGAATGGGAAAATGTGAAAACAATTATGGGACAAAATAAAACATATACTGTTCCATTACAATAAATAGACATAGTATTTTTCAATATCAAAGAGTAACCGCGGATGTTGTTTATACACTGACTATATTTACTGTAAGCAGTTTTATGGCTGAAGTGATATGTTAACCCAGCTTTCAGGTCTTTGGCCCTAGAGATAAAGAGGGCAACTGATCACAGCTATTATCCATTCTGCAGTGAATCAGGAAGATAATGGCCTATCTGTCAGCGTGGGGCCTCCATAAAGCCATTAACACCTTTTGTTGTTCCCCCTCCTGTTCTCCAAACGTGCTGGGCAGTTCAAAAAGGCAAACGACGCAATCTCTTAGACCCTCCATTCCCCCCCTTGCTCCGAGCTCACTGACAAGCAGACACAGTGCTATATAGAAACATAAATGTTAAGACCTACCGTCATGTATTGGGATCCCGGTGAAATGTATTTGGGATGCATTGCAGGTAATACCTTGCCTCCCAGATTGCATCTCAAATGCATCTGAATTGACCACTTGTGACTTTATTCCACTTGATTATTCATAACTGTGTCATTTTATGGGAAACGGAAACCTCTAAACAGGAATTCAAAACCTTTTTGCAATTGTTTGCCGTTGGCGAATTTAATTGAGGGTTGTATGCTACATGCATACAAAGGCAATTGCCTGGCCTGACATGCCTGCCATCAGAGTTGTCAGGCATGCGTTTGTACTCATCATACAGCCAACAGTATGTGAATACAATGCACCTGACCGCCTATAAATGTGACCTGAGCAATCGGATCCTAAAGCATCCTCGGTGCACTCACAGCTGCTTTTACAGTATGTAACCACTCAGGATTCATTTCCAGTAATAATAGCACCACAGATTCCCAGTAGATCAACGCACTTTGTTTTTACATAGACATGAATGTGAACCATGGATTGTTTTAGCAATAGTATAGATTGTATAAACCCCCCTGATTTCAGCATCTGAAATGATCTTATAACAACTTCACACCGTTTGAACCACACTTCTGAGAGACTACATATTGGCCTGTACAAAGTCTAAGGCACATGGAAGTGCGCACACACACACACTTATCCGACATTAGAAGTCTTTATTGTCCTTTGAAGTTTTCATGCAGTCAAATTAGCATTGATGAAAGAGTCAGCACTGAACATCTCTGGGATCCAGCCAGGAACCAGACCGGACAACCTATCTTCATCTCTCTCTCTCTCTCGCTTTCTCTCTCAATCTCCACCCTTACACTTTCCCCACCACCCCTGCACCATCACCTTCCCTCCTCCTCCTCCACCTCCTCCTCTGATAGCAGGAGCCCCAAGTGGTTCCCTTCTTCGCTCCACTCTTCTCTCTTTCCTCCCTCTCTCCTTTTTCCCCTCTCCTGTCTGTGTTGCCTTTGGCAAATTGGCAAATTGTGTTTTACTAACGTGGGTACATGTGTTAAGTAGGGATCAATTGTTTGTTTAACAGGGTGCCTCTATTAGACGGGGAGGGTGTAATTAGTGGTGAGGCCTTTTCTTAATACAGACAGCATCGGTGAGGGGGGGGAGGAGGAGTACAGGCTGTCCAATCAATGCCAAATCTCAAGAAAGGATCAGCTACAGTTTGTTTTAGGGAAATTAGATGTATGATGAATCTCATCGGAGTGTGAGGCTCAGCGTTCAGTGAAGTTGTCCTCAGCACCCTACTGTGCATCGCAGGTTGCTAGCCTAAAGCCAAAATCAAGTATCCATAATGAACCTGCGGAGGGCACAGATAAAAGACCCATTAAATCTGATTATTCCCATTGCCGTTTTTTCTGGTTTGCTTTGTTCAGATCAAAGGGGTTCTTTGAAACACCTCATACCTACTGTGGGCTACGGGTCCTTACACTTGCCAGCTAGGCGGATCAGCCAGCCAGTGCCAAGGAATCGCAGGGAAACAAAGTGAATTCTGCCCCATACTCCCCCGTCTCTTCCTCGACGCAACAATCTCAAACATGTGGAAACATTCGCAACACATACAGGGATGGATTCTTCAATAGACATTACTTGCTCACCATTTTTGGAAAATTCAAGGGGCGATGTACGCCATGTGGGCTGCAACCTGCTCTAAAGACAAACTGACATCTGGCTTAGAAAGAACATCTGTGCGGCAGAATGCTTTTCTATTGTATGTTTTACTGGTGTGTGTGGTTTCCAAAATGGACAGTCAAAGAGCAGATAGGATCTGTATGCTTGTGGTCAACACAAAGTAAACAGACTAATATGTCTGGGGCAATGCAACAAATGGTTTGTGTACAAACTTGGGTATATGCACGTGTAGCTTGTGCATAAATGTGCGTCCAATGGCCTCAGGCTGCAGCCTATTGGTAGCTCTGCTTGACAGTCTGTATCCCTGTGGCGTGGATGTTAACAGGAACACTTTTGGATATTTTGGACAACTGATTGTCACAGATACTAGGTGCCGGAACACTTGACTGTGTGTGGAGTTTTTGTAGTGTATGAATGTTGAGGTTAAAGAGGCAGAATTGCAAATGATAGGTTGGTTGTGTGAATCTCTTCTGGGGTTGCTTGAATAAACTTCCTCAGCCCTGGCACGGTTTGTTGAGTTGTGCTTCAGCACGGTACAGTTGCACACACACAGGTATGCAACATGGACATGATGTATAATCAATAGGCCGTTCCACTCATTATCGCTCAGTGCTCAACTCCCGCTCGCTCCAAAAAATATCAAATCTGCATGTATTTCACTTTTAGCTTAAACCCCAGCCTTACATCCCAAAGAATTAAAGAGCAACAACAACATTTTGTTTTCTCCCCAGTCACGTAGCACACTCTCATGTTTTCGAGCCTTTTTAGATTCCAATGCTCAGACGCAGTTAGAAGTATTTAGAATCGTGCTTCTACAGGCTACCGGTCAACTGGGCCTCGTGTGAATGTCCCAAACAAACAAACACGGACAGTTTTTGTTGATTGCAAATTATAACCTTACAATTTTCTAATTTATCGAGGGGATGTAAATCTTTTCATCTCATAAAGAAAGTAATTATTTTTGGATCTATTGTGATTAACCAGATGATGATCAGCCAGATTATCAGCAATCTTTACCACACGTGTAGGAAACGAGTGTAGAGCGGGACATCAATACAGTATTTGACCTCATGTTAGACTTGATAGTGTTTCATTAATTTGCTTTCAAAGTGAGAATAAATCAGCCAAATAGAGGCAGCAGAATCAGCAACTGCAGTGTTGTGATTTGGACTGATTTGAATGTGCGAGTCAAGAAGTGGAGCCCTGTTAAGGTGGCACAGTTTAAAAGAACTTCAAAGAAGAGGCCACGACAAACATGGTGCTGCAGACGAATACAAGTATACTCGCTGCGACTCCAGTTATCTTCATTAAATGGCATCCGTGTCAGATCAAAGAGCTTGTGAGTCGCAGCGTGAGCAGCTTCGACTCAAAAGTTCCCCTTAAAACAAGAAGTAAACACAGATATCTTAAAACTAGCACGACTTTATGAAAATAAAGTAACGCAAGCGAAGCATGCGAAACAGACCCTGTGATAGTGTTGGCTGGTTGCAGGCAATGGTGTATTTGGAGCGGTGAATGAGTCAAACACTTGGCCCACGGCTACACAGTTGAATCTAACTCTGGGGCTCTTTGTTGTTGTTGTTCACCAACCCACCATTTAGGTTATAAACCTAAAAAAATCACAGTGCAATTATTAATTGTAAATAAATGGATGTTTTTTTAAGTTGTGAACAAAATAAACCAGTTCTAAAAATGACAAAAGAAACATGCTCACTTTTCTGTCCCAGAACATTAGAGACAAAATGTACAGAACGATTACAAGTACATAGTTTTAACTCTGAGTATGAAAACTGTAATTGCATGTTTAATCCTCCACCTTGGCCCAGGAATCAGGCTGCTTGCATACCTTTTTTTCCACTATGGTCGTGCCACATAACTAGCGGCTCATTGGATACTCCAGCGGGGGTGCAGTCTGAGGCTTTATGCTATGCTAACTGGCAGCTGCGGTGTGGCAGCAGACACGGTGCTGAGTGACTGACAGTCTCAGAAGCTGCATGCCAGCTGATCCCGTCTCCTACCAACACCGGCCTGGCAGCGGCAGCCATTGTTGTCACCCTCGATTTCACACACCGGCTAAATGGCTGCTACTCGGCCAACTCGCCCTCTGACGCCAACCGGGCTAACAGACCGCTGGTTATGCTAACAGAGGCGGTTGCATGGGTGATCTGTATGTATCACGCGTCATTCTCATTTAAATCTCACTGACTGACCTACGATTCCAGTACACAAAAATATTAGTCGATACAGATACAGAGTGTACTCGCACTCACTGCCTCTCTCTCTCTCTCTGAATACAGTGCAGTGAATAACAATGTGAAAACATAACAATGCTGACAAATGAATGAGTATTTGTGAATAAATTGCTCCCACAACTATTTATTTGAAAGCAAACCGTGGGCCAAGAGGGGGAAGGGGGCAGGCGGGGGGGCATTTACATAGGAAGCACCGAGCTAGTTTTACTTTCATCACATTACCAATCTAAACAGCCCAGCCATTCTCCAACTAAGCAATAAGAGGCAGAGTGACATTCGAGTGGGGGGCCGCCCCCCTCTCATCTATTGTCGCGGCTTTTGAAGTTCCTTTTCAGGTCATTAAGCTCCATTTCCCATTCACAGAGAGCTTGTGTGGCGGCCGTTTGAGCGCAACAATGGGCCCTAATGACTTAACGCTTCTGTTTTCATTCTCCACCTCTCACTCACCCTGTCTCCCCCCCCCCTCCACCTCTTCACCCACTTCTCCGCTCGCCCCCACAGTCGTCCCCTTCACCTCTTTAATGGTGGCTCGCACCCCTCGTTTGGCTGCCTACGTTTTTTTTATGGGGCATTGTAATGAGCTGCAGCTGTGGGGTAAAACCTGGGTGTAATGTTAACCCAGGCAGAGGAGGGTGACCCCGAGGAGCAGAGGTCAACGCATTGTGTTAGTGCCAGGCCTAGGGTCTATTAGAGGCTGTAAATGTTAGGTTTTTTTAAGCTACAGCATGCTGCGGTGAAAACCCTCCCACCCCTTCACACACGCACTCACCCCTCGAGATAGAATATTGTCAGACCCCCCCCCCATGAGCTTTTTGAATGGGCTAAACACTGCTTTGTCATCAAGTGCTAGTTAATTAGTGAAGAATCCACAATTGGTTTGTGTAAGAGGGCTGGTAATCCGTGGTGGAGTGGCTGTGGTTAGCCAGGGAATTTAAATACCTTATTCTCATGCCTTCAGTTCCACTTTCTTGTCATGTTTAAAAGCAAAAACAAGATTTTTTTTTTTTTTTTAAAGAAGCTGCTGTCGTTACAACTTTGTTTGCAGACAGTAGGGCTGAAGGGACATCGATGACTGGAACCATTCAGGCATAACATGTACACAACAACGCACCCACACAAGGCACAGGCTCATGAACACAGAAATGTGACCCGTCCCTTCATGTAAAATTGACAGAGGCAAAGACACACAGGTTCATAATCTGTCATACCACAGTGAGTTTTACACTTACTCACAACTTCAAATAGGTTACGTCAAAGTGTGCCTTTCTTCCAACAGAACTGGTCAGGGCATGGACGGTTGATCCTCTTCCCAGTACAGAGTGGCAGGAAAAAAAACAAAAGACACAAAGCCAATCGGCGAAATCAAACTGACCCCTGTCACTCTCTCTCACTGCAACTGGCGTAATCTTAATTGAATCAGCCTTACAGAAAGATGTTGACACTGAGAGATTGCACAAACCTGGGAGGCCTTGGCAGGTCAGGGGGAAGTGCTGAGAAAAAAAAAAAAAAAGTTGCCACACCTATTCATTATCGTGTCCTCCCTATGTCCCACTCTCCCATTTCTCACTGTCTCAGGGAGATAATGCCTCCCCTCCCACCCCCCTGACAGCCAATTTGATCACTCACTGTGGTCTCACTAAGGAGGCCTCCAATTTTTTCAACCCCAAAAGAAATGTCCAGCTCATACAACCAGACAACACACTGTCCATGCCCCCCCCCCCCCCCCCCTCCACACACACACACACACACACACACACTATCACAAGAGCAACGCTGTCCAATGCAACTTCTCTATTATCCCAGCCTCAATATGCCGGAGTCTCGCCTTCCTTTTTCCGGTTCCGAACTGTAGAATGATTCATCTTGGTTGGTTGGCAACCGCTCTTTGGCTTTAATGACATGTTTGTTTTCATGAGAAGCATTGATCGGCCGAGTCATCCCCATGAGACCCATCCATCATGACGCTCTCCATTGTGTCTTTATTGGCACCCCATCGTAACACGTCTAACCTTTCAGAGTCACTAATAATCACTTTTGCCCTAAGGACTAGAACAGGAAGGTTGATGTAATCTTTCTCGCACTTCATTTAATTGCTCATCCATATAGTTGAACATTCAATAAAGCACCTATAATCTATGTTTTTGCTACTTACTATGGTGTCAGTTTGAAACAATGTGACAACTTAAGAGGGAATGATGTATCAGTGTTTTTGTTCACATTTTTTCCCACTGTCCACAGTTGTTTTAATGCATCATGTTTTTTAAATTGTGTTGTAAGGCAATACTGAAGGTTTACTCTATGTGGGGGAAAATATCAACAGTGCCTGTCACTGTTGCTCCACAGCAAAATCAGCCCTTGCATTTTTTATTGTGATAATTCTGAGTGAGTATTCCTGACTTCTGACATGCGGCCCAGTGCTGCTTGGGAAAACAAACGGATGTTTGTATGGCAAGTCTCTCAGCTTCACAAGCATCTACCAGGGGAGGTACAAAAAACAAAAATATAACTTTTTAAGAAATGTTATGATCCCAAATTCTGCAAGTCTAATTTAAGACATGTTAAGGATCTGCAAGAACTCTGTTGATCTTACTGCATACTCACTAAGCACAAATCAGCTGGATGTAAATCGAAGTGGCAATGTTGTTACAGCACGTTTGACAACACAAACACTGTGTGCACCGCCATGTTGCTGTGATGGTTTTTTTTATGTTTGCAAACTCGATAGATAAATCATTTTTCCAACTTGGCCTTGAATTACTTTTTTTTTGTGTCGGAGGTCGTTTTTTACAATGCATTGCAGCATAAATGTGAATGTCTAAATGAGCTGGATCTGTTATCAGTCTGATCACATCTGCCTCTAACAATGCTAGGTTTCTTGGATTTCAAAATGAGAATACGATGGGATGGTAAACATCCCAGTGACTGCCAGCAACAAGGTTATCCATGCTAGTCGAAATGTCTAAGGTGCGATGAGAAGTGACAGTTAGGAAACACCCTAGTCTTGCCGAGTCCAGATCTGCATATGAATGGCAGGCTGCTCCATGCAGGTGGCATGCGATAAGAGCCCTAATCTAGATGAAAGACCCCGGTGCAGGCCTCCCTTATTAGCTCTGATGAAGCAGGGGTGCGGGTAGAATGCTAATACCCAGATCCCTCCCTCCGCTTCCCAGCCTGGTTTGCTAGGCTGACTCCTAGTTGTGCTTGTAAGCGGGGCGTCAACAAGGCCAGGGCACGTTCACAAAGTGACATTGGCCAGCTCGGGCTCTGCTGCAAGAAGAAAGGCTACACGGATGTAAAGGCGGTCGTAGCGCGTGCCATCATTTGATGGGCCGCTCTCCGCCACCGTGTCGTGCCCCATGTCCTGTACAAGAACAGAGACGCCGGATTCCTGCCTTGGGGCAACTGTCATGCATTATGCATTTGCATTATTCACACAATTATTGATAACGTTCTTCACGTCAGTGATTATTTATTCATTAATTATTGCGGTCCCTAATGTGTTAGCATTAAAGATATTGTTATTAATGTCAAGCCATTTGAAGAGCGAGGAGCGTGCGTTCCCAGCGGTCTGTGTAGGCGTTGGTTAGTTTTTGAAGCTGGAGGTGGAAAGAGAGGAGGCTTTTGGACAAGGGTTGCACTGGAAGGGGAAGGAGTTATACTACAAGTGAGGGAGGGGGGTAAACACACACACACACACACACACACACACTAAAAAAGAAGAGCTGCAAACCGTTTTGAGGAATGGTAGTCCCAGCGCTGTAGAGATAGGAGCCGAGGAGGAGTGCAACCTTACAGCTGAGCTACAGTGTAGGATGCTAACAGGGCAGAGGCAGAGGCATATACCCTGGAGCACCGCTGATGCCAGGCAGGGTGTCTGATAGCAAAGCTGGCTCCTGCTCTCGCTCCTCCTGCCTTCCCCTTTTCTCACCTCCACCCTCACACACACACACGCATTAACTCCTGTACCCTGCTTCTGCCCTGAATCTCTACCATGGTTTTGATAGATGACATCCGAGAACATGAAGGGTAATGCATCAACGCTAACCTAAATAATTAACTCTGCATGTGTACATAGTCTTAATTACAGTTAATTATTTATGACCCCTACACCACTGGAGCAGTAATTCTTTGAACAATTGGGGGGTGATGTTTTCTAATGTGGTTGTAATGACAGCAGGAATTGAATAATTTTAGTTCTGGAAAAATAGTAAAGTATTAACAAACAAAAATAGGAACTGTTTGGAGGATGATTGTTTATGATTTCTTGTGACTTTCAGCATTTAAAACAATGCATTAAAAAAGCTGCAAGTAGTCAGCCTTAAGGTTATTTGCTGACCCTCATCAGCTAGCTTAGCTAAGGCTAACACATTCAGGACTGTTCTCTCCACTGAACACACAAGTTCCTTTTACACAGAGAACACTGCCGTAAAGAAGATCAGCTGTCTTACACAGAACCAAACAACCCTGTGTAGCACGACAGCGTAAGGGTTGTAATCCCGTAGACTAATATATACTGAAAAAAAAAAGGTTTTCCAACTATGTGCACAACTGTTGAGGTGTCCTTGGATGACTAAACCCTGATTCCTGTAACAGCTTTTTTCCAGTGCTGGTGGGCCAAACCCAGAAAGGCACCCAGGAATCCACAATCTCATTTGTTCTTACATACCAAACTGTGATGAGGTTGGACGACGGGATATGTTCTTCTGTAGCTCAGCGCGATTACTGGCTTAGTCAACCAGCCGACGGCGGGCGGATAGTGGAAAAAATGCAACGAGACAGACAGAGAGATGGATCCCCCCCCCCCCCCCCCCCCGGTCCTATGTGAGTGTCCGATTGCCAAGGTATTGCTGGGGTTAGATCCCCACTCAATAAATAGTAAATCTAGCGTATTTACAAAGCAAGGCTGAATTGTCCACGTGGCGCGTGGAAGCTTCTGACCTCTGAGTCAACTATTTAGTGAATCAACGTTATCATTCTGAGCTCCTTTGCCCCGGCTGAAACATTAGCCCCTCCCAGGGCCAAAGGCTTTCTGGGATGTTTCCAGTCTAGCTGCCAGCGGGGCTCGTCCTGGGACCGCTGGAGCCAACGCGGCGATCCAGTTACCCTTCTGTGTGTTGCATTACAAAAAGAGCACATTTGGTTCCGCTAATCGGCTGTAATGCTATTGCCATCGATAAAGTGTGTGAAACATCATTCTTGAGAGATATTCCTCAAGTCATTTAGCCTGGTAATTGACTTTTAAAGTAGTCTGGGACCGTGGAGTGATACTACAAACCAGGTGGGCTGGATAGAAATGTAGCCTATCCATCATTTTTGTGTGTGTGTTTGTGTGTGTGTGATGGTGCAAGAGATCCAGAGACGATGTTAATGGGAGGTGGAGGCAGGCAAACTTCTACCTCCCCCAAAAAATGAAGAGCGTCCTCGCTCATTCGCTCTCTCTCCGCCACGTGTTAGTTAGAACAGATAATGCAGAAAGCTTCTCTCCAGAGCTGAGGAGGCAGCATATTGATTTTGTCTTAGATGAGGTCTCCGAAACCTCATTTACTCCTGTTGTCATCACGGTGGAACATCAGTGTCTGACAAGCTGCCCCCCTCCCCATATATATCCATCCAGGCGGCCATCTTGGAAACTGTTGAGGGATGCTAATGTGTGTGAGCATTAGCCCCGTCCTCTTCCAGTAACACTGTTGACAGAGTGCCTCGCATGATAAGATGTATGAGGTCAGATAGTGTTGCTGCTGACTAACCATTGTGCTGTCTAAATAGAGCCCTGTGTTTAAGCACTGATCTGGTCTTATTAGGTTACCATGCAAACACAGAGGGGCGTCCCAGGTGGACCTGCCATCTTGGCATGTGGGTCACAGTGAAACACGGCACTCCTATGCCCAGAGCTCTGAACGGGTGAAGTGGTCGAAGTTTTTTCGTACTTCATAATCTTCAGTGGTGGATTATTGAATACACTCTTCGATGACGGGGGCCACGACATGATAGCTATCAATTAAATTCCATTTTCACATGGGCATGTACAAATCAAGCATGAACAAGTTATGAAGCTTAAGAGAGGATACATTCTTTTTTTTTAATCTAAGAAAGACTGGTATAATCAAACCAAACATGATACATTGTGTGAGCGAGCTTGACTCACAGCACCACCCTGCTTTCATCAGCAAACAAAGCCTGATTGACAACAAAAAAGCATGCGAGGCTAACCTGCTCACCACTCTGACTCACATTCAGAGCACTCACAGTACAAGGGCCTTTCTTAAAAGAAACCTGCACAATTACACTTTTCTCAGCCAGAGGGCAGAGATTTCTATGTATACATAAATGGCAGTTGGGATTTTTTTTTCATTAAACAGGGTGAAATTATGCACAAAGGCGTGATTCTATGTAATTAAACTAATTAAAGAATATCATTAATAAAATATCAGTGAAGCCAGCTGTTTACAGTGTGTGTTGGGGCCTGGGGATGTGAGGAGACGGGAGAGAGACAGACAGTGTGTTTTTAATATGTGCTTTTAAGGGTTCCCTCTGGTGAAGGTCCTCTCTAGAGACAGGGGCCCCCTTTGTAACGGCCCCCATGGAGAAAACAACAGCAAAATCAACAACATCGTCCAATACCAAAATGGTTATTGTGTGGGGAAAAAAAAAGAATTTCTGTTTTCTACAAGTATTTATTCTAAACAGTTGAGCCTTGGTATGATGGGATGTGGATACGATTAGGCATTATAGTCTTACTTACTTACTTCCATGGATTAATGCCGGGTCAACTACCACTAAAAATAATTAAAAAAAAAATTTGTATTATATATATATATATATATATATATATATATATATATATATATATATATATATATATTAGTTTATATTTTCCAAAAATAATGTAAACTATTTTTAGATTTATGTTATTTTACAATTACATTTTTACGTGTTTATTTTGACTAACTTTCCTAATTTTGATCAGCATTGAATCACTGTATCTTTTACTATTTTTAAAGAAATAAAAGGAGTTCAGAAAAAAATCATTATACTTAGAAAAGTCATTGTACAAATAATTAGTACATGTACAATAATTGTATTTTAAGTATACACAGAACAATGTGTATATATATATATATATATATATATATATATATATATATATATATATATATATATGTATACATGTATCTCGACATGAGTGCTCTCCAAACAGATCACTCAGTGTTTTTTGTGCAGATGTGTTTTGTCATTCCACTTACAATGAGAATGGGCCGTTTCTAAGCCAATAAATGAGGAATGACTCTGGCGATAGTCGACATGCTGATAAAGGAGCAATGGACATAGTGAAACAGAGCCCAATTAATAATGCATTTGTGTCTGACTGTCTGGCCCCACGGATGGGGGCTGCTGAAAAATGGAGGTCATATGTCTTCCTCAAGTGGTCAGTGATCCCTCTGTGCCACCCACCCAGTGTTCAGTGTCCAGCTCCTTGAACTGTGAAATGGCACACTTGTGCGTCCGATGCAAACGCAGTCATTAACTGTATTTAAAGACTGTGAAATATGCAGCACGTCTTTTACATGTGCAGCTGGTATGCTTGAATGTAGCCGTGCATGCAACGGAGTTGTGTACTAAATAGCCAGGGTGCTTTTTGTTTAATCCATACATGTGCATGCATAAGTGTGCACATCAGCACTAGGGGTTACGCGGGGGAGTGTGTAGCGTTGTGTCCGCGTGCGCCTATATGTGACGGATGGCCATGGAGGTGACCTCTCTTAAGAGCAGTCACTGGCGAGGGCCCGTCTGTGACCCCTGGCCACTTAGACGCATTAATCACAACCCATTCCTTCTTGCTTTTATCAGCCCCGCTGAAAGCTACTGTCCAGCCTCGACCCACTGCCCCCCCCCCCCTTCATCACCTCTCTGCTTCAGCCATTCATAAGACCTCTCATCAACCTCAGACCGCAGGTATCACTCCATCACTACACATTTATCAGGAGCTGCTCTTATCGGCCAGCGGGGGCCTGAATATGGAAATGGGATCCCTGCCACTGATAAGGGCGGCCTGGATTATCCCTGCCTCTCCTTCATCAGATAGCCACTGAGGAATGGTAACAGGCCGGAACATTCCGCCATTGTTTTGCAGCCGTGCTGATTGAAGAGGAGCTAAGGGTGTGTGTGTGTGTGTGTGTGTGTGCGTGCATGTTCATGAGTAGCCTTGTCTGCTTAACTGTTTGGACACGCACACACAGCTGTTTTACACGTGGACTAATTACCATATGAATGTATAGTAATGTCGTATTTATTTGGTATGTATGTATGTTTCCTGTTTTGTCATATTATTTCACACATCGTAATTGATCATCATTACGACCTAGTCGTTAATATACATACATACACATACGCATGCACACAAACGAGATTGATTGGGTCACACATACACATACATACACACTTATACCGTCACGCCAGAAATCCACACAGACGGCGACTCCCGTGTGCACACGCACACAAAACACTCTTTCCTTTAGCATGTGTTCGAACTAAAATAGGCCATTCCTAATTAGGACCTCACAACCTGAGCTGTTTCTTCAAAGGCAGCCGCTCCTGCGCTAATCTGAGGCATCGCTTCATTATGAATTCTTCAAAGTCCCACCCAGCTGTCAGGCGAGCTCGTCGAGACGGCCGTTATTAGCGAGGCTCGTACGGCGAGCACAAAGATCGGGTCTGTTGTTCTGCGTTTCCCCCCCACCCCCCGACACAAACACCGAGGTGAGCACGTTGACCCGAGATGAGTTCGTCGGCCCCTCTCATGCTGGAGCTCAGGTGTGTTGACTCGGACACACGCCTCACAAAAGGTGTATTGACACGACTAGGAAGGTTCCTGTGAAATCCCTCGCACCGAGAGAGAGAGAGAGGCCCGCCACAGCTTATCTTATCAGATGCATTATTAGCTGCGATTGGCAAAACTATCAAACGAACGTTAGCTGACAAAAGAGGCCCTCTGCAAGGCCTGCAATAAAGCACACCTCTATTAGCCAGTAAGTGATTTAAATGATCTATTACATTTTATTTATATGATCTTAAAATGGCTTTTGGCTGGGCTTTGATAAGATGCAGAGGCATGCCTGTGTGTGGTTGACACAGCTGATAATTCACCGCTCCACCCAGGTACAGAATCAACAAGGGCCACGACATGTCATAATGGGCCCATATAACTCATGTTACAGACCACTAATGTCTGCTTTTATCTAGCAGTGTGCAGGAGAGCCTCTGTTGACTTCAGCTCTGTCCTGTAATGATGTGTCATATGGCAGCATGACCTGTTGTATCCAAAACATTACATATGGATTATGGGGGGAAAAAGCAGTCGTAGTCGGCAGTTATAGGAGATGTAATAAAAAGGAAGCCAGCAACATATGTAGCATTTGTACACATATAAGGAACATGACTTTACTCTTTGTATGCTTAGATATTGTTAGTACACATAAGGAGGATGGGATGGAAAGAACCCATGAAATAGAGATTTCAAGCATCTGAAAAGCAATCACAAATAATAGTACAAAATTGACCCTTTCATTAAAAAATAAATCAGCATTTTCTAGTCAGGACTGAATATCCCGTTGGGAAGCCACACCCCTTCTTAATCAAAAAGGACATCCCACTGTGGCAGTAAATATACCATATTTATATTGGTAAATATAGAGTATCAAAAAAAGACACCATATTGCGTGTTCATTATGTGTATGAAATTTAAATGGAAGTTTCCTTCGCAGACTTCTCATGATGTACGCTGAGCAGAATCGAGGATGCAGTAACCCGAGGCCCCTCGCTCCCGATGACCATGACGAGACTCAAATCGTTCCAAAACTGGCACTTTATCCAATAGTTGAGAGATCACGCCTCGCCTATCTAACCGTAAGTCTGACACTGACCCATGTAGGCTTCTGCTATGGAGACTGGGACGTAATAATAGTATCTGACTTCCCTGACTCCTCAGACAGCCTGGTATGGGTGGGGGCATTCATGCATGCAGACAGCTAAACAGATTTTAATTGCTTCTGCGAATAGCTTTGGTAGTGATATCTAAGCATGTGGCAATGGTTCTCAAGTGCACCTCGAACGGGCTTGCCTAAAAAGATCACTCTCTACACACACACACACACACGCCCGGACACAGATACACACCGCTAATATGCGTACACCCCGTAACACAATTACTAATTAAGTGAAGCACGGAGAAAGGTTAGAGATAAATGTGGGGCGAGGCGAGCTCTCTGCAGGATCACGGGAGCCACAGAGGAGAGGGTGCAGGCATCTGAAACATGACTCTGTGACTTTTTAAGTGAACATTATCTTGTTTCCCTAACCCCAAATCCAAAACGCAGCCCTCTTGAATGACAAGAGCCGGTGTTGGCGCGTCTCTGAGCTCTTTGCTCCGACATATTTTTTTTCTCTCTTGATACGATCAAGTCCCCCCCCACCCCCCACCCCCCCGCCACATACTTCGCAGAAACATCAGAAATATCAGGGACATGAAATCCTTGTTAAGCGGCTCACTGTCACAGGCCGGGTCCTTGATTGGCAAGCCTGACAGTGCGCACGCTACTCGCAGTCTTTCACACATTTAAGCGAGGGCCCCATATGCCGAACCGAGACGAGCCCCAGCGCCCATGTGACTGCGCCTATGGAGCGGGGGGCCGTATCGCTCCCAAATCTCCATTTAATCACCAATCTCAAGTTACCCCACACTTAATAAACAGCAGATTAGTGCATTCTTTGCTATGTCCGACACACATTTCCTCTTCAGAAAGTCTCACGGGGGCAAGTCTCATATAGTTGGCACGGCCAGTCGCGTTAAACGGTCGGGGACGAGGCATGTCATCTGCTCCGCGTCCAGCCGTCGGCTCCGAAAGACTTGCTGGGTTAGTCTGCAGCCATTGTTGTGGAGGGAAGTCAGTCGCCTCTGCCCTTATGCCAACGTACCCCCCCCACCCCCCCCCCCCCCCCTTCTCTTTGGAAAAATGATCTCCATAACCTTTTGTCTGGAGTTGGTCGGAGGCACATTTTGCAATCTGAGCATTGTCCTCGTACGTAGTGAAATGAGAGAGAGGCCGAGGGAGGGAGGGGAGAAAATGCATGCTGCATGGTTGAAATTAGTGTGCGGTGTGAATGACAATAGGAAGAGATGTCATATTGAAAGGTTACTTGGGTTACTCCGCCGAGTCTGTCTGTCACCTCCATGCCTTCAGGGAGCTCTAATCACTTTACCCTATAATTACCTCCCCACAAAAGGCCCCGTTAAAGTTCCTGTAAAATAAACCTGACGCTATTGTGGAGAAGAGAGGCTCTTTCTTTTAATTAGGGCCATCCATCTTAACCTTGTCTACCTGAGGTGAAGTGAAGGTAGCCCGGGTCAAACACCCAAAACGCTCCCCTCCCCATTGTCTCCTCCTGCCATCGACAAGAGCACAATGCAGGGCGCTAGCCTGCTCGCCACGACAATCCCTTTTGTCGCCCTGCTCGCCGGCTCCTGGTAGGATTTGCAGCTGAATGGAGGTTTTTTTTTACAGTGACACAATACTTGCAATTCACAATGGGAACCCAACACCACACGCATCCCCGTTTGTATGCGAAACATATGCAGTGGGTGACTATAAAAAATTAAGTGTAAGCTCATATCATTTAACAGCTGTTGGTGTGACGTAATGCTCTTTGCTCTTCAATGGACAACTTGACGCTTGTGGGAACAATGTTTTTTTAGTGGGTGTTGCTGAAAGTAGTATCCGGGATCATTTTTTTTAAAAACCTAATCCCTTGCTCTGCTGCTCAATACACCTCTGCACATACGCCCTGTGTGTGTGTGTGTCTGAATTTGGAGTGTGTGTGTGTGTGTCAGTGTGTCTCACAGCATGCGTTATCAACCCATGTGTGTTTAGTCAAGCACCAGACAGGGTGATGCTGTGTTTAGAATCTGCGTCTCTTCTTCAAAAGCTCCAAGGTGAGAAGTAGGGCCCGATGATCAAAAGTAGTGTTTGTTTTTTTTTCTTCTCCCGACCCCGAGTGGGAGAAACGCCATGTCCCTGCAGAGCGCAGGCGGGCAAACTGCCTCCGCACTGATCAGCTCTCCTGAGAGGAATGCTTTCCCCTGTGTGTGTGTGTGTGTGTGTGTGTGTGTGTGTGTGTGTGTGTGTGCTACTGTTTCATTGTTCCCTCTCCTCTCACCCCCCCTCGTCGCCCTTTCCCAGGTACCACTGGCTGCTACCTCGAGCTGACACTGATGTGTGCTGTCACCCCGCTGCAGCTGGAGGCAGGGACTGAAAGAGGACTGGAAAATCACAGGCCTTTTTGCATGGTATCTGTATATATGCTCCCCTTCCTCGCTCATCACCCCTGCTTCTCCTCCCCATACTACCTTTCCGCATCTCAGCCGACCCACAGTGCACTGCGTGCGCTTTCATCTGTGCTGAGGTGGCGTGGTCGTATATTATTCATGGGTCGTGCGATCTAAGGCGCGTGTCATATGGCAGAAGTAATAAGACGGAGTGGCCTACCGGTGAGGAGACGCCGAACACAACGCCGGAGAGAGAGAGAGAGACGCGAGCCTCTCTTCGCTTCGAATATACATGTGTCGGCGCGCGGCGCTTCTTTGATTCATACTGGAGTGGATGGCCCAGAATGGTACGGCACAACAGGTGTTGTTTTGAAACAACGGAGACTATTCCAGTGAGTAATATATTTCAGATTCGTCGGAGAGACAGGCAGGACTCATAATGCGGTGTATCCGATAGCTACTACTTTCATTTGTCTTTCATCTGATCTTTTTTGGTGACTCTGCCAGGAGGCAGCGAGTTCTTTAACTCTTCCTTACTCCTCAGAGCTGCATACATTGAAGCAGCCATCTTGTTATTCCCCTCTGTAGTCACCTTACAGTGATTGAATCACCGTTAACATTAGCAAATGACAGCAGAAAGCATATAATTCCCTAAGAGCGGAGTAGATGTATGTATTTAATGGTGGATTGGGTCGAAAAATTGCTAACTGTTCCATTACATGCAGGAGCAGGACTTTTGACCTCCCACAATGCCCCTCAGTTTTGCACAGGGAGCAGGGGGGCTTTCTGAGGGTGGAGGGCAGGGCAGAGAGCAGACCAGCTGACCAGTTTTGGCGAATCAGAGGCCGAGCCCCGTTGTGCAATGTCTGGAGGCGACATGTGGTTAACCACCTGGCCCCGTTGTTTGACCCACTGAAGTGAGAGAGAGGGAGGGAGAGAGAGGAAGAGAGGAAGAGGGAGTGAGGACAGCCTGTACAGCCATTTGCTCATCAATGGAGGGCATCACCACCACTTAACACAGTTTATTGATCCGCCCAGCCTGCAGGGCCTCTGTTGTGTGTCCATTTCCTATTGATTATTTCCAAGTCCATTCTTATTGACCGCCTCCTCTCCCTCCTAACCGCCGCTCTCCTCTGTCGGCACCACCGGGGGATTTTTTTTAAACAGTCATTTGAAATTATAATCTGTTTGAGTAAATGTCATAATCGCCCCTAAGGCCTGGTGCAGATTGGCTAGAGAGCAGAGGTCTCTGAGGTCAATGACACTGGTCAATACAGATCCATTTGCGTTATGGCCAGTGCAGTGGTCACTCCGACCAAAAAAATGGCTGACCCCAGCTCTGCATTTATAGCTTTTTCTAGGATTTCTTTGTTATTATACTGTATTCACTGAAGCTGAAACGATAACTTATATCACTCACATGACGGAGGCAATTCAATTGTTAGTGTTTCAACAAAGAAGGCCTGGATGGTGTGTGTTTATGTGTGTGTGTGTGTGTGTGTGTGTGTGTGTGTGAATGAAGAGTGACGCACTAGCCGACTGCTCATCAATGCTTCATAGGTTAGATCATTAGATCTAAAGTGACAGCGCTACACAAGGATGGGGAGTGGGGGTTGCTTAGATAAAGATTGGCATATTGCTATTGATTCACCATCCCTGGGGCTTCTTCTGTTACCATGGTTATAGCCAGCGGGGGTGGGGTAGGTATATAATTCTGACACAGGGAGAATGATGTAACCATTATGATTCGGATTTAAAACATTTTTTTTACGATGACGTTTGAATAATCTCCTAATTCCCCCTCAGCTTTATTGCTCGGTAGAAGCGTGGTAACTCATCGTTTGCCTGAAAATTTATGGCGCTGACTTGCGGCGAATCTCGAGTTAGCGTTGCGTCCGACGTGCGTGTCACTGCAGATAACCATCTGTGATCCTATAACCATTACTCTAACCCATAACAACGCCTGCGCTTTGGATATACGAGTCAGGGTTTTCATTGTGAGCGGATAGGGGTCTGAAAAAAAGATTCCTGTTGCAGCTCATGTTGAACTGCCAAACTCCTCAGCTGTCCTTCTAAAGCAGCCTGAAATAAGAGCAGGCCTCAAAAGCTCTCTGATCTTTTACTGCTGGGGTCAGGGCTGAAATGACGCGTAAATGAGGGAGGAATGAGTTTTCATTTTGTCAACCTGTTCTGTTATTGTAAAGCTAAGGGGCCTTTGGTGTGACATGACAGGAGATTGTTTTAAGTGCCCACACCAGTGGAACGACTGAACATGTTCGGGTGTCACGGCCAAAAAGCTGTTCACCTACATTACTCGCAGATATTTACTGTGTCTAGTGAACAGCTGTGGGAACTTACCTAGACAGAGTGTGTATGTGTGTGTGTCAGCTGATGCAAAATAGTCTTCAGTTACATGTGTTGATGTGTACATGTGCAAGCATGCATAGCGTAGTCAGAGGTACAAATACTTTGTTACTCTACTTAAGTTAATGTTCAGGTATTTTTACTTTACTTGAGCATCTATTTTGTACTTTTTCAACTTGTTCTCCCTACATATTATAACACAAATCTGTACTTTCTACTTCAAAACAGACTCATTAGTTTACTTTTAATGCACTTGAGGGGAATTATGGATACTTTTAATTTCTTATTCATATGAATATTACATGAGATTCCGTTTTATCCTTGTATGCTCTTAATTGTAGCGTAATTGTGTTTCTATTTTATTTTACTTGAATTCATTCTACTTATTTTATTTGTGGCTCCTGAATTTCATCACTTGTAACAAATGCTCGCATTGCTACCAAGTACATGACAATAAAAATCATGAATCCCAAATTAATTAAATAATAATAAATAATAATAAATTAAACATTAAACAGCTTGTAGACATGTCATTCATAGGGATAATTTTTACTTAATACTTTGAAAACATTTTGGGGCCTGCAGTTTTCCACTTTTACGTGAGTAAATAAGTTGAATCAGTACTTTTACTAGAGTCAGAACACAAAGATCTGTACTTCTACTTGAGTACATGTCTGCACTCTTGACACCTCCGAGTGTGGTGCAGGTTATGTGTTTGAATGTGTATGCTTCCACAACTCAGACCTGCACACGTGAGTCCCTGTATTGTGAGCGCAGTGCTCCCTGAATACACCTCCTGGCTGTGGAGCAGTGCAGAGAGATGAAGAGGAGCCTCCATCAGTGTGATGGGAAAGCGAAGCAGCGGTAGTAAATACTTGGCTAAAAGGGAGCAGCCTCTGTAGCTGTTTACGGCGCTCAGATTTCCAGAGCCGCGGAGCCGGTGCTGGAGGTGCATAAAGGTAACAAAACATGATCATTATGGGATGCATTTGTACTAAATCGCTGTACAGAACATCTCCTTCCGAGTGCCGACATCACCCACGCATTGTTCTGACTACAGAGAGAAACCCCTGGAGCTGACAAAGGCAAAGGAAGAAGTGGAGGGGAGGAGATTTCGGGTGCTGTATCCATCGCTCAAGTCTCGGCTTGTGTTCAGTCGTTCAATATTACACCCACTCCACCCATTTTTGATTTGAAACTGACAGTTGTTTCTGAAGCGCCGTACTCCATATCACAGGGAGGAAATGAGAGCACTGAATTCCACATGATGTGAAAGGTGAAAAACGGGAGAAAAACACCCTCCCCCCCCAGAAATGAAAAAAAAAGAAAAGAAAAAGGAAAACACCCAAACACAGAGTGAAAACAAATACATAAATAAATAAATCAACAATAGGAGCTGCAAGCTGAGAAGGGAAACATTGTGAAAAATTGCAGTGGGGAGATTTTAAATTGCGGTTGTATCAATAATTTAGCTACCTGAGACACATTGTTGTTGTTCGCCATAAGGTTTGATGCGACAGAGAGAAGAGTTAAGATTAGGGAGACTTTTTTATTATTGATGCCGCGGTGCACATCCGCAACCTCCAAACAGTGCACAGCTATCCCCTTTGCAAAATGACTGCAACACTGTCAATTGTCTACACAATTGAATGGTTAGTGGCGGATGGTGTCAGGTCCGGGTTACAGAGCCTTGTGAAATTCCAGAGCAAATAAAAAGTCAACTCTTTGCACCAATTAAAGGGAATGCGTCTTAACTGCTAATTAAAATGCTATTGTCAGTGCTAAAGTTCCTTTTAGCTGGGACAGGTTGGCTTTCATTCTAGAGGCTACCATGAGGATATAAAACCTGGGTATGATGGGTTTGACTTTTAGCGGTTTGAACAAAGGGGCTGGCTGGATAGATGTAGACAAAAAAAAAAAATGCTTATAGCTTTCTTTTGACCTCAACTAGACCTTGTAGCACACCCCATGATTCAGAGTGTTGTTATGCCTCCCTAATGCGATGTCAGTACCAATGCTCACGGTTAGCATCACTCCTCCCCTACCTTCATCAGTAACTCGGCCAAGCACAAATGACCCTTGCCAGTGCACTGGGGGCTGGCGTGAACTTAATCACTTGAGCAAATTGAAACCACTCGCTCTGCAGTATTTTTACAGGGGTAAAGCATATGACCTCAGCCTATACCGACTGACCCCTCTGCTTTTGAAAAGAACTCGAGGCCTAAAAAACATTAGAATGTTTTTTTTCGCTCGTTCCATTTTAGGTGAGAATTCCTATCATACCCCATTTGCTGGGTGATTTATCCTCTCGCGGTTGACATTTAGGGGACGTGGTAAAAGTGCTGTCTATCGGTGCGAATGTGTTTTTATCAGCGGGGAGATGCACCACCTTTTTGAAGGCCTTCCTGAGCCTGTGGTAAAGTTTCTGACCCTGATTACTGGTTCCCAGCTCTGGCTCCTGTCAGCCACGGGGAGAAGGGTCAACAGCCCTCAGCAAAAAAAAAAAAAACCTCAGTCAAGACCACAACTGATCTGACACAGTGCTGGAATGCTCTGTGATTGATTCTTGGTGTCCGTGGGAAGAAAATGTAGTAAAGAGACATGTTTTTTTACATGAGTCACCTGCAGCTACAAAAGATGGTGAAAGACATGTGGCGGTCAAAAACCACACCAAACAGCTATAAGCCAGGCAGACATGTAACAGGCTAGCTGTTAGCACATGTTTACCTGTGTCTGCTCTTTTGTTCTTTATCCCGGAGCTCAGCACAGGGATATCAGGGGTATTGAAGGACTTATGCACAAGTTCAACCATGATCTGCTTTCACTCACATTTTGTCATGTCGCAATGTTGCTGCACAAAAAGACGTACGTGTTAGCACAACACGCTAGCGGGGGCTACTCCTCAAGTGTTGGAATTCCAGGGCATACAGGGGCTCCCTTATAAAATCCCCAATGAAATCCCCAAATGCTCCTTCCTGCCCTCTGCTTAATCGTAAACAGGCTAGCACATAGTACGGCCACAGCGCCCCTTAATACCTCTTCAAATAATAAGTATTTAGTTTGATTTACAGAGGCAGTAAAACTCTTCAAAGTGCAGTGTAATCTTTCATTAGGGATCCTAAAGACGGTGTCGGCCATATCTGTTCTTCATTATCTTTAATCACTCAGTGTTTTACCTGTTCGTTTTATTGTAACAGAGATCATAAAAACACCCTTGTTAAAAAAACACCCTCCCGACTTTTAGATTATCTTGTTAACACAGTCTTACAAACTGGGCCCATTTGGCTTTTTTTCTTCTTTTTTTTTGGAGAGTGCACAAAAGAGGTAAATCACAGTTTTTTTCACTGTGACCTTACATTTCTCACCACTAACCGCTCTTCTCTCTCTGAACTGAACAAATGTTAAAGTATAGCATCAAGAAATTTGGGTTCATACAAAAGTAAAATTATATAACTTTTTGACGCTGCACAATAATTGACATATCAATCAGAGAGTCCCCTTTGTATGAGCTTTTCAACAGCCTAGCCACTGAGCCGTATTATTGATACCCCAATGTAAGCCCACTCCCTGCGGTCTCAACAGGAACTGGGTTGGACGTATTCAGGGTCCGGTCCATGACACTGACCACTGCCTGTCACTGTGACATGAGGGGGGTTGGGGATCTCAGCCGTGGTATTTGACCTACATGACCTATGACCCCTCGACGATTGAAGTAGCGGCTTTCCCTGCTCCGGTGCTCCAGCCTAGAGACAAGGTGACGAGTCCTTTAGGAGCTCTCTGGTTGCAAGATTTTTTGGAGAGGGTAGAGGCACATGGGGGCACAGGCGCCAGTCTTTGTTGGGAGCGTTGTTGTAATCTGTCTGCTAGGCTAAGGCCTGAAGACATGTTGGCCATTCATGAGAGAAGCCGGGCTGTGACCTTGAGTGGTCTCAACTAGTGTCACTGTGGCTATTTGCTCCCGGGCAACTTCTTATTCATGTAACCTGGATGACTCACTTAGCCGGGGCTTGGGTAACACATAATGTACTTTGTAATTGTGCTTTGTAAACACACATCGCAACATGTGTAGAGGCATAGTAGTTATTGGTAAGTTCAATTGTTTTTGTTGTGAAAAGATCAACATTTCCTTTAAAATATTGTCTTCTTCGATTCTTGCCATAATACTACTTGCAGCCAAATCACATCCCTTTTAGCGTGGATACATCCAGGCGTTATGTTTCACTTCAACTAATCTAATAATCTCTCTTAGTTTTCACCTTGTCCATGCCTCAAGGTCAAACAACTTTTCTCTCTTTAGTGGTCTCAAATGTTGCTGTGCTGCTCCCGGGGTCATCCCTACTAATCCCCAGTTACTCCAGTCCTGGTGGATTTCTCCCATGGGCAGGTGAAACCAGATCCCAGACCCCTGAAGCTGGTCTGAGATGTCCGCAGAGATAAGCGTCCTGAAGCCTACTCCCCAGTCAGGGGTCTTGGACAAGAATTCAGAGACACATCATCACAAATCCATTAAGGGCACAGCCCTCCGCTTTAACCACAAAGCCCAGCTGCAGCCACTAGACCTCATATCACTGACCTGGAGTCCCACGGCCATGGTTAGAGTCCCAACCCCAAAACTAGAGCTGGTCTCTCCTGGACTGTACTCCCATCAGCCTCAACTCATAGTTGTCTCTCACCGGACCCTACCTAAAATTTTATTATATTCTATATCCCATTACTGCAAAATAGTTACCTACTATGTTGTATCACACTATTTCTACTAAATTAAGCTTTTATCAATTCCGGTCTTTGAAGCAGTTTGGAACCGATGTTCAGTCGTTACGGAAACGCAGCTTCTCTGTTACCAGACACTTGTCTTAACCGTCCTGCTTGACCTTTCAAGTAACTTAGTCAGTTACTTGATGGATTTTGGGTTTATGGTCCTGCTCTCGTATTCACGTGGTGCCTGCGGCTTAGCCAACCGCATGACGCCTGTATGGGAGGCAGGCGGCGGCCGGCGGCCACAGGGCGGTCGGGATGACAATCTATAGTGAATGGTGGCGGACTGCACCATTGTTTGTGGTGCAGTGTTGTTTGTGCAGCACTAAAAGACGGCGCTTGTAGGCTATATACCAACCATAAGTGGGATATTTGTCTCCTCGTCTCTCCACATCTATCGCGCATGCAGCCACTGTTTTGCCTTCCTCACACCAACTGCATTGTGTTTTAACCGCTATAGTCGCCCTGCATGGATCTGGCGAGGTTTTGTGTCTACTGAGTGTCGAGATCACCATACCCTTCAATTAACATAGCTGTTTAGAGGGAATCTTTCAAACCATGATTGTGATACACATATAAAACATTCGGCTGGCTGCTGTGAAAACCTATTGGGTGGCTTTGTTTTTTAAATGTCTTCAGTCTAATACCTAATGCGAAGCCTGCTTTCTTTTATATTTGTTTTGGTTTTTTTTCAGTTTATTTGTGGTGTTTTGGTTTTATAAGCTTCTCTGGATTGGTATAATCAGCAGCATTGCTCAGCTGCTAAAAATGATTTCTTACATAACTGGTGCCACACCATGTGATTTAGCGGCACATTGCACAAGCTCATTATTACTTTCCACATTCTTTTTGCAAAATTCTAAACTCTTTCTTTTCTTACTATATAGTTCAACTGAGCGTCTTAATGTGTTAACATACAATATTGATTATTTCTTACAGAATTTCATCAACAGTGATACAATTTTTACACATGGAAATAAGCAAAGTTTTAGAAAGTTAGATGAATCCAACAATAACAACACAACAATTATAATATAACCTTTGTAGTACTGTACAGCCTTAGTACTTTAAGGTATATTCATATATGATGTTTTTATTTAAAAAAAAAACACATATTGTCCTGAAAATAACCTCACGTGTACACTGTGAGCCCATTGCGACTGAGGAAAAAAAAAAAACACCTTTAATTATTCACAGGTTGTTCCGCACGTCTGCAGGTTCTTTTATTCTCCACTACAAGGGCATGTAAATTTGTGATTCTCAGGACAGAGCAAAGACCGGCCTGAACACAAGTACAGCCCCCATTTGTTATCAAACATATGATCCAGTGTATAGTATATGCTATCTATTTATACTGGAGCTTTAATTATCCAGTACTTCCTGCCTTTGAAGTGCGATCAATCAGCTCCTACCTGATGCCAGGAGAGGCCTGCACATGTGCACCAGGGGCATGAAACCCCCTTTTTTCCACCTCTACCTTCCCCCCTTTCAGCCCTGTTGTTCTTATTGTTCTTTTCAGCCTCATAACACAGAACAGTGAGGATAGCAAGAGTGGAGGCATCCAAAACCCCCTTCTTTAATACCAACCAGATTGACAGGACACATTAACTGTGAACCGGGGTGAACCACTGGTGTTTTCCATCTCGCTGTCAAGTAGGATTGTTCCCAACACAAATTCAAATTTAGAGTTAAGAAAAAGTTCTTCAACTTTTTTCCACCCCTTATGTTTGTGATACAAGTTAGCTCACACCCATATATGATTGTTGCAGTCATCTTTCACATAATTGTCAATTGTCTTGATTGATCACCTGCTATGTAGGACACAGAGGCAGGTGAGCATTTCCAGCACCTCACCACGTTGTAAGAACCAAATGAGAGAGGTTTTTTTTTCGCCCTGTGCACCAGCACATTTCAGGCAGACATCTCGGGGAGAAAAGCTCCAAGTCTTGTTTCCTGCACACAGCATGTTTTCATTTACCAAACGAGGACCGGAGCCAATGAGAAAATCAATAGCACAGATAAGCAGCCCCCTCTGCCCTCAACGTGTGACGGTGAACCCGTATGGACACAGCAGGGTGCTGTGGCCAAACATGTCACCCAGAGGAAAAGATCCAGTCTCGCCTCAATGTTTCGGCTTTGTAGACTGAATACATTGGGGTTGCTGTAATTGTGGAATGAGAATTTAGTGCTATAAATCTCAGAAAAAAAAACAGTGGGAGAGAAAAATCGGTTAAAACGAGGATAGAAAAAGTGCACGCTAGATAGCAGCTGCGAGTAAGTGAGTGAGTGTGCAGGTTTGGAGCAAAAGGTCAAAGGTCCCATGAAAAAGCTGGAAAAAAAATTGTATCAAAGAAACCGAGGACGGAGAATATATACATGTACAGTCTGATCCATCATAGTCCATGCTTAGGGGTTTCTGTGCAATATGTTCTCTATTACATAGCCCAGGTGATTTCTGTCTGTCTCCCCTCAGAACATGATCTCCTCCAGGCCACGGCCCGCGTCTCGTTAAAGCGGCACGGACCCGGCGTGGATTGAGTTTAAAAGTAATAAAGAAGCGGACCTGCTGGCTAGGTGAAAAACCCGCTATCGGATTCCTAAGAGCAACTTTCTTTTCATGTGCAGACTGCATTCAACGAAGCGTTTAATTCAACAAATCCATGGTTGTGATCCACCAGAAACAGAGCTGGGGTTAGTTCAATTTGTACCAAACGATCTCCACATGATCAAAGCGCGGCAAGCTCTCCCCAACATACTGCTTAAATTAGACTAACACCAAAGTCTTTGGCTCTTGGACAGTATTTGGAATGTCTTACCAGCGGAGAAATTCTTTCACACATATGGTTTCAATAAGGCCCAAGATGCCAGCTTCACATCTTTAATGGGCTGACAGGGAACTTTGGTGCTAACTCTCTGACTCCCAAAAGTTCTTGGGCTGTCACCCGCAAAGCGGCGTTCATTCAAGTGTTTTTCTTTTTTTTTTTCATTGTTCCTTCCCCTCCTATTACCCAGTGCTGAAGAGAAGCGATTGTGCAGCGAAGGGAGAAAGGAGCTGTTCTCTCCCTCTCTCCCCTTCGCTGCAAACGTCATCCCTTGCTGTGAGATTGTCACTTCTCGGAGTGTGTGTCAACCACAGCGGAGTCAGGCAGCGCTGCGGTCTGCGAGGAGCAACTAACCAACGTTACTGATCTACCCCGACCAGAAACCCTGTCCTTCTCCTCCTCTTCCACTTTCTTGCTGATAGAGCCGGCGTAGCAGAGATCCACGATCCACTCTACCGAGCCAAGTTTTTGTCAGTCACACACACCGTCTGGGGTTTGTGTGTGTGTGTGTGTGTGTACTCATTATGTGAGTGCACATGTACTTCTCTGTGTGCTAGATAGCCGGTGTGCATGTTAGCCAGAGTGAGCAGAAACCCCTTTCCTTATCCTTTTCCCCTTGTCTACATCTGCAGGGCATGTGGAGCACACACACACACACACACACACACACACACACACACACACACACACACACACACACACACACACACACACACACAAAACACTCACACAAACACACCAGTAAGAGAAAACAGGGGTGCGGTTCTCGTGTGCCTGCTGGATATCGAGCAGGCCCTCGGCATGTTGTAAAAAGCCTCTCTAATATCAGTGTTATAACCAGACGGGGCCGTGCAAAGCAGGCTCTGGTGTTCTTGTCACCAAAGTTGGAGATATCACGCCCCGCACATGATTTGTTTGGATGAGCGGATGTCACGGGCATTAAAGATATAAATGGAATATCACACACACACACACACACACACACACACACACACACACACGTGCAGTTCAAGATCCTTCGGAAATCACGGCTGAATTGACTTAGGACTCTCAGGAGAGTTCAATATGTGACATTTTCACTCTGTCTGCACTTTTTTTTTTTTTTTTTTTTTTACAACGGGCATAAAGAAAATCAGAAAAGTAGAACCAGCAGGGGGTTGTGGGTTGGGGGCGTCTCTCCAGGAGCACGTTCAGACTCCTCAGCTCTATTTCTGTTCTAGCGCAATTAGTCTGTTCCCAGAAGACACGGCTAGGAAGGAGGCAACACATGAATCCACGCTTGCTGGCATGTCACTCCATGACTTCTATGGTATAGTGGGAGTTCCAAGTGGGGACCTGCCTGTTTTGTTTTCTGTTTGAGCGCTTGCATTATATGTCATATTAAATCATTTTTATTTAGACAAGCGTTATCACGCAGACTTTCCGGGTTTGTGTGCCAGCCAGGTGAACAATATAATATGAATATGTGGAAAATATTTCCCTATGCACTAAATCAAAATTCCTACACTGGATACATATTGTGTTGATCAGCTGCACAAGTCTTCATGAGTTTTCCATAGTTAGAATGCTACATAGGAGGTTGTAAATAGAGACCGCATCATAGCACATTTCATTTTTCTGCATTTTTTCCAACCTCACTTTGCTTTTATTGTTTTACTGGTGATGTTTTCCAAAAAGCAGCATTTCAACGAATTATTTATACTTGTTTTGAAAGCTATTATTACAGATCTTTCCTATTCCTTTACCAATATCACTTACTTTTGATGTTAGTGGTGTAGAGAAAAAAAGGAGCTTTTTCCACTGCCGTGTTTACAGTAAGCAAGTGAGGAAGTAAGCAAGAACCATCAACCCAATGCGTAGGATATAAAATACAACAGCTCGTCATTAAAACATATTTATATGCATCACTCTCAGTATGTAAATCCTAGTTGGCAACTTCAAATGATGTGGACGCCGACTAAAGGTATTTGTTGACTGCAGTAATTTATGCATAAAGTGGCTTTTGTCAGGCCGCAACAAAAGCAACTTTGATAAATGCCCTTTAATTTATTGTCACGCATGTGAAATCAAAGTGAAACATTTACAGGCTGTGTGCTGAGCCACACCAGAGGAGGGGCCTCTCCGGTGAAAGTGAGCATATAGGCCCCCGAGTTGAATTTCTCGTCTTTGGAAACTTCGGCTCCCACCTCGTCTCGAGCACTCGGGGTTAATCAGAGGCATGAAGGTTACGATGTATGTCTAGTGACTAATGACAATATGATGTGCACGGAAACAACGTGACAGTTTGGAGCCATTAACCTGGGAGCGAGGCTTGTTCCTTTTTTTTTTTTTTTTGAGGAAGACGGGTCAGATTCAACACAGGATGAGACTTATTTTTGAACATTGGTTTGTGAGTTCTGGCTTGAAGAAGATATGCTTCATTTTATGTTCCATTTCCTGAGTTGGACAGGAGAACTTTACAACCTGAGACCAAAAAAGAGCATTCGGGTGATCTTTGAAGTGTGTGTTTAAATCCCAAGCCTTTAGGCAAATCTGCCTTTAGATAAGTCGCGTCTGTGTTGTCACACGCACAATTCAATTCCCCCCCCCCACACATGTATGACTTGCTTAGAAGGAACTTCTTGAGAAGTGCACACCCTCTTGAAAAGAGAGAAAAGCCGCGCTAACACGGCAATTCACAGGCCGACCTCTGTGGTGACCTCTTGCCTGTTTGCTGACATTTTTTGCAACGGACGCACTTGAACGAAAAATTGGGGGAAGGAGGAAAAAATAAGAAGAGAGGAGTAAGAAAAGAGGAGGGGGGGTGAAGGGAGAATGCCTTTTTTCTGATGGATGAGGTCTTCTCCTGTTACATTTGGAGAGAACACAGCTGTGAGGAGCTGTTAAGTACACGCAAACAAGCCGTCTGCTTCAGACAAGCCTGCCGGGCACCCGGCCCCACATCCCACTTGTACAGCTCTGACACATGATCACAGCCAGACAATACATGTGGGAGCGGAGCGCGCTCCACTAAAAAGTGAGAAATATTTTCAACTAGAACAAAAAACAATCCCCTCTCAATACCGCCGGGACCCCTCTCGGTATTAATTCATCTTGTTTCTCTTTGTCTTGCGCCGGTTTGTGTGTGTGCCGTTTGGGGGAGAATGGAAGAGTGAAAGGGAGAGAGTGGGGTTCGGTGGTTTAGCGACTAGGAAATAGGTTAGGAATAGGGAAGAAATGCAAAGAACATCTGCTACCGTGACGGTGTCACACTTTGTCTAATGTGTTTTGAATAGGCACGGCTGTCCCAAGTTGTATGGAGGGAAATCTTTCTGATCCATATGCTGATTAAGGAGAATTAATGGGGGCTTATTAAAAAAAATGTAGGCAATGCCGCATTATTAGTCAATGGAAACATTCTCTTTTGTCATGGTCACGATAACGTGCAAATTATTATATCAAGTGACAGTTTCAAAATACATTAAACATTTCTTTTTGTCACATGTTTTTTTAATTTATTGTAACGCTACAAGAGCAATAATGTTATAGGTGAATTACTGTGAGCAGAATTGAAGTAATTCACTTTAAATGTTTCTTAACTCACAATTTCCCTAGATGAGCTTGCCCTACAGATGTTCATACCCTTTGGGCTCAATAAGCAGCAAATGCGTTGGACACATGTGACTGTCATCTCACAAGTGACTGCAGAGGGGGCCACATTTGTCAACGTGTCCCCAATACGAGGAACTGGAAGTGATGTGATCGTGATGCTTGCGGCCAACCGCAAATAAGCTGACAACGTTTTTTAAACTTTTGCACACTTCCAATCGACAAGTTGTGTAAAGTGGTTTGGGCCGGGAGTCTATTGTAGTGTTAGGAACATGTGGCATTGCGTTACGCTGAGTCATGCTTGTGATTCAAAGGATTATGGACACGGTTTGCTGACAGATAGATTTTGTGGTCAAATCTGAACCCTCCAAATACAAATCCCGTCAGATTTTTTGTAATAATTCAGCATTTTTGAGTGTTTGTGAGTGAAATTTACAAAACTTTGCATAACAGGGAAATTGGTTCAGGGTGTGTGTGTGTGTGTGTGTCTTATGGGTATCACTGCAGCGCCACAGCTGGTTGTGTTTTGTGCACCTTTCTCTCTCACTCTGAACTGTGAACTTCAAATGACTTGTGCTGTGTAAAGTGCAAGCACTATTATTGGCCATATATTGCTCATTACATACCAAGGGGCACAACAGACATCTGGAAGGACAGTGTGCATGTGTGTGTGTGTGTGTGTGTGTGTGTGTGTGTGTGTGTGTGTGTGTGTGTGTGTTGATGTATGTCTCTATGTGAGGACTAGAGAAGCAAAGAGAGCCGGAGAGATGTGATACAGATATTCTGGCTACATCCCCCAGGTTTAGTTTGAGCAAAAATTACGTTTCATCAGAGCGCCAAAAGGTCAGTGTGTGTGTTCCTGGGAAAGGTCACGCTAAGCCTCAGTTCTAACCCCCTGCAGCATCGTCTGCGCGGCAACCACGGCCTCTGCATTTGGATTGTCGGCAATAACTAACCTAAATGATAATGGATCTATCATCACGCTATTTGTAGAGCTCAGGAGGAGGGTAGGAGACCTTTTGAAAAAGAAGAGGACACACTCGGCGAGGACAAGCCGCTGTCAGCAGCTCCGGGTCCAGGTCGCAGGATACACTATTGTTGAGTGTCTCCATTTATCACAAGGCTCGGGTTAAAGAGCAACCCCACTTCCTGTATCCCAGCACTTCACACTCAGCTGAGCTGTTCTGCAGGACCATCACAAACAAAGGCAACCTTTGCACAGCAAAGACCGTGGCTTCCAAAAAGAAAATAAACACGGGGATGAATAACTTGAGGGGGCCAACTTCAGGAGGAAATGTATTTATATCAATAGCACCCGCTGTTATTTTTCCACAATGCCGGGTGCTAACGGTAGCTACGTGCTGTTTTAGCTGCTGCCAGAGAGGTTAGGGCGATGGAGGAAATCCAGGTGAAGCATCTCTCCTACTCTGATGGCGTCACGCCGCTGGCGGCCTGCTGATACGACACAAAGTCCAGCCTACTTGGCAGCGCCCTTAGTGGCCTAACAGACCCGTGACAGTTCCTTACATGGAAACACGAATGTGCTTTTTGATCTGGCGTACAAACAGTACGAGGGGGTCCTCTGACTTATTTACCCATAACGTTTAACGTGCAATGACAATAATTTATGGGCTCTTTAAAATGTCTGATAGGAAAGATTCCTCATACATTCCCTAAAGAAAGAAAGTGTGTGTAATATTCCTTTAGTTGACTTTCATCATCATAAAAGTTTATGTGTTTGTTAAGTTGATCCCTCCTTTATTTTGAAGGCCCATCCCCTTCCTCAGGCTCAACTAAAACACTAAACCATACAAGTTTATGTGTATCTAACCATAAAACGGATAAATATACACAAACTTCCTTAATAAATATGGAGACTGATAACCTGTCCATATTACTTATAGTCTGTGTGTGCACAGCTCTTCTGACTCGCAGTGATTCTACATCTGTTTTCAGGCTCAGGGAGAGTTTTGTTCCACTCCACATCTCATTAGTCATCTTGTCTTTAACTCTCAGTGCGCTCTGCAGAGCAGATTACCCTGAATGAGCTTTTACTCTGTCTCTCTTTCTCTCTCTCTTCCTCAGCATATCCGTATCTCTCTTTCTGTTTGTCTATCCATGCATGCTGATGTGATGTGTGTTTAGACAAGGCCTGTGCTGCTATGACATACTTCTATTAAGAATCATTAGGGTTGGATTTCATTCGACAAAACTTTTTCTTTTTCCTCCCTTCTCCCCTCCATCACTCGAAAAAACAACAACAGTGCCCCCTCACTTCGTTCTCCAGATATTAATTTGGCTTAATTTAATTTTTTCTGGAAAACATCTCCCTTGCAAGTTTGCCTGGCACAACCTTTGAAGTGACAATATGAAATAATAAACCCTATTAAATATAAATCACACAGGAGATGTCAGCGTTGCTGTGATTCCTATTTGATTTCCGAACGAGAACACATGTGATCACTCGCTTTTCCCTTTTCCCCCACCCTCTATCCCACTATTTCACCTTTAATTGAATATGTTTCTGTTGTTGTTGCCAACCAATCCACCGCCCCCCCCCCCCCCCCCCAAACCCCCCAATCTACTTCCTCAAGCACGTAATGCATGCAGTAAATAATTCAAATGAAATTAATTTTACAGCACCTTGTTTCCACTAAGCATGCCAACATCTGTTGTCGAGTCACAAGTTTACATTGTTGGTCATTACTTTCCACAATGAGCAAAATGTTTTATTAAAGCCCCCTGGGAGTCCCTCTTGGATCAGGCAGAGACGGCAGTGCTACTGACTGAACCCTCCCTGAACTCTGACAATCAAAGATTGGCTGCGGCTCTATTGGGGCTTGACTACTGTCTCGCTTCCCAAAACGGGCAGGGACTTAATGTGATTGAGGTATTGGACGGCCTCGGTCCTTCAGGAAATCGCTGACCATAATGAAACGGAGCTCTGCTGACTTCTGAAGTGACGTAGTGCTTTTGTTCCGCACAACAGAGCAAATCTCACCCCGTCGTTGTTTCACAAAGGCCCATTACACAGTGGATGTATAAATAGGCCTTTTATTCCGTTGCTTCTAATTACCATAGTGCAAATATTAGCGGCACAATATGAAATGATAATCCTCAAGTTAAATCATCGACCATTTTATCTTCTGTCAACATACAACATGCGACATTGCTTTTTAATGACGCTTTCCACACTGTTATTTCGGATCAATATTAAAGGAGTGTTTGAAGTTAATGATATTTATTGTGGCAGCGGGAAGGACCGCTGCGTGTATTTATATATATATATATATATATATATATATAATATGTTGGAAAGATGTGTGTGCACATCCCAGTATGCAAGAGAGGGGAACGGAGTTAAATAGCACATCTCTTTCACTCGTGGCAGGGACAGCGAGCTCAGGAAGTAGGCTGTTTATTTGCAATGGTCCACATTTAAACAGCGCTGCACTCACAGCCCTTCAAAGAAAGGCGCATTATGTATTCATCAATTTTGGTACTCATGGGGAGAGAAAAAATAAGCAGACTGCTATACATAAATCATTAAGACACAATCAAAAGCAAACACAAAATATATAGAGCGATGTACAGAGAGAGTGTGGGTTGAGTTGTGATCTGGCTGTGGTCTCTAAACCTCAAACCGACGTTGCGACGGTGGTTGTATTAGTTACTGTTGGAAAAAGGGGCTTTAAACACTGCAGTCTCCACAGACTGGGGCTTTAACAGAGCAGAAGAACAGGGGGAGAGACAGGCTGTGGATGTTTCTGGAAGCACCTTTCCTCTGTAGACTTGGCTGTAAAATGTGAGGGGACCCAGGACACACCCCTGAGGAGCTCTGAAGTGGCTGTAGCCACCAAGGGGCCCTCATAGCCCTGCTGCTCCTGCGCTCCGTCGGCCCCCGAGCAGGTGACAGCGACTCGTCCACACTCTGGGCCTCTGCCAGTAACAGATGTGCTTAGTCAAATGACTAATTGAAAACCTAAAACAAAATCAGCAGCTTGGCTATTTGGCCTGCATAATAACGGGCCCGTGCTGATAAAGGGAGTGGGAGAAAACACACACACCCCTCTCATCAGCGGCGCCATTAACAATCATGAGCAAAGATGAAAACAACGCTTGGTTTATTCGGCAAATGAAAGCACATAACTAGATGCTGTCCCTGGAGTCCATTTCCAATTTTAATAATACATCAAGGAGCATAGCCGCAGCAAATGCTACTACGTCGAGAGCCAAAGCATACCAAACTACTTACAGCTCCAGCATTGGGAGACAACTCCCAGAGCTAAGAATTTAGCACATGCATAAAGGTACACAACATGATAGCTATTAGCTAAATTAAAAGAGCCATTACCAGAGTAGTGTGTGGAATCACTTGCCAGTTAAAGACTACAAACCCAAATTTTCCATTTCTAAAAAGAGGAAAAAAATGTCTGCATGTTTGTTTTTTTTCCCCACCTCATCTATTTCCATCTTCATCGTGAAAAGCACGCAGCCTGAGCTCGCCTCAAATTATGTACATGAATAATAAAATACCTTCTAATTAAAAACTGTTGTTAAATATGCAAAAATCTAATGATAATGAGATTGTGCAATACCTTGGAGTAAAGCATATTATAAATTACTTAGAAGTGCAAGTCGGCTTGACCCAAACATTGCATTTTGAAGGCTACTTGCAATATTATGTCTGGGGCATATGGAGTGGGGGTTCAGTAAACTGTGTTTAGGTCTGTCTCAGATGGTTCGTGTACATACATGCACACATATGTCTGTGCATGTGTGTGTGTGTGTCTGGTAGTGCGTGTGTGTGTGTGTGCGTGTTAACATATGAGTCTGGGTATTAGTGGGGGGTTAAATATATGTATGTATGCAAATGCATATAGTGTCTGCCTCACTGATTCTTCAGGGGAAATGTCGGTCGTAAAGCAACCTGAGATCGAGTACGAGGATGGTTTGTACTATTTAAATATCTTTCATGGTTATGGTTCTGAAGGCAATAAATACATATTATTAGAAAGGGAGTTATACATTTCTGTATAAAACATGATGAAATAATATATAAAGCCAGTGCTATTACAGAGTTGTGCACTGTTAGCCTGCTCCCATAACCAGACTGCTGGAACACAGATACATCTAGAAGTATTGGGTATTATAGATACTATACTATATACACATCAACAAGCTTTGATTGATATTTCTTTGTTAATACTACTTCCAACTACTTCAACATCACTACTAATATTAAAACAACCTCAGGTGATATCTTTATAGTGTACACTGTATTGCCAAAGTGGCTGTAGATGGCAATTATTTTTCATGCATTTTATTTTATTTTATTTTTATTTGATGTGGCAGCTCAGCAAATAAATCATCACACCACTCAACGAACCTCAGTCTTTTTTTAATTTATTTATTTATTTTTTTACACTGCTCGCTTTGTGTTCGCTCCGCATCATCAATCATAGCAGTTTTTACCGTTGTCCTCTGATTGAGTTGTCTTAACAGCTATAAGTGACAGAGCCTTTATGTTCGCCACTGCGGTAAATAAAAATAGAATTCCTCAACACACATTTACATGAAGTCTTGAGGAGGTTGGCGGCAAATCAAGAAATGAGCGCTGTCATTTTGCAAACAGACAAGTGTGGATCCGTTACAAAGTGGGAGAATGAGTGCAAATTTTAAGTTGTCTTATTGTTATTCTGCTACCAACAGTCATGTCCAATTTGGTTTCCCTGTGAAGTAAATAATAACTTGTCTTTATAGAGAATATTTACACAGGTTTAGTGAATATGGTAGAGACGAGAGACATATTATTTAAGGTAGTAGTAGACTTGTGATGTGGGTACACACACACATGCTCACACACTCTTTTAAAGCCATACATTTATTGCATTAAGATTCATTATTGAATCATATTTATGGAGATGAGAGTTGCAAGTCAATTGGAAGCAATCATATTCCCTTAGCTATATAAATTCACTTGACACATGCAGAATCGAGCCTGTGTTTAATATTCAGCAAAATAAGACCTCACTGTGATTGAAAGGTTCGCAATGCACGTTGTCAAACATGATTGCTCCATTCTGGGCCAACCGGCACCGGGAACAATGTGCATATTTCACTTCCAGTCAATAAGCCTCCACCATGTTTATTAAAATTTTAACAGGACTCTGGGCCTCACAGGTTCATCAGCTAGTCGAAGCTACTGAACAAATCAGCTGTCATATCCCTCCTTGTATGCCCCCCCTCTCCCCCGTGTCCCTGACCTTCCTGGCATCCAGATCACGCTGCATCTTTTAGATGACTTTCCACCTTTCTTTATGGCCAAATAAATAGCGGCATGTGACGTTATCCATCCCGCATTATAATCCTGATTGTTTTTATGTTTAAACCATAAACAAATACTTGATTATGAGCAAAGGGGATAAATCAGGTGACATTATACGAGATGGCAATCCTGTCAGGGAAACAGTCATTTAGATTAACGAAGCAGGTGCCGCCTGGACGCGCCCATGAACGCGCCTGTGCACACGCATGCACGCACGAGCGCGCTTTGAGGAGGGAAGGCCACCAATAATAGTTACAGCCCGAGAGCTTACGATTCAAGTGATGCAAAGGTATAAGTTCTTTAATAAAAAAACAAAGTACGTCAAAGAACAGTGGTAAAACTTGTCCCCTTGAATGCAGACAAGACAGCTAACAAAAAAATCTATATGTATATTATAAGTGTTTATGCCACGTCTAACCTCCCCGTTTTCATCGTGGGAATCATTGCGGCTTCCTTTATTTATTCATTATTGTCCTTTCACAGCTGTTCAAGTGTCTTGGTTTGGCTTATCAAACGAGGTAAACACACCATTGATGTGAAAACTTGACACAACATTGTGGTGACGTCAAACAGGCTCATCCAGAGTCAACTGTGAGACTGGAGGCCCCTTTGATGTCAGGGAAATGCAAGGCAGCGTGGAAAAAAAGCAGCCTTTTGGTGAGGCGGGATGAAATGCTTGCATGTGCATGTACTGTATATGTACAGAGGTGTGTGTGTGTGTGTGTGTGTGTGAGAGCAAGACAAAGAAAGACAGAAAGAAAGAGGGGAATCTGTGTTCCTCCGTGACTGAGAGGGTATGAGTGAAATTGGACGTGTGCGTGTTCACGCAGGAAACTCATTTTATCCATCTCTCAACTTACATCCTTCATCCGGCCGATGAAGTGAGCGAGAAAGTGGCAGTTCTTTGGCAAATAAAATCGGGTTTATGCAAAGCCAGTATTAATTTGGCTTTTCCGCTGGAATGAAATGTTTTTTTGTTTTCAGAGAGAAAATTGCCCTAAGCAGTAATGAATTTCCCCCCTCTGTGCTGTGTGGCACCATAATTTAGCAGAGCGATAGATCACATAGGCAGACGATTTGAGTGTGCATATATTTTAATAGAAAGCTGATAAATATTAAGTGCGCAACATTTAAAAGGGGCTCATTTCCCCCGGTTTTCAGTGTGGCGCGAGCAACATTTTTCATAATAGCTGCTGGCAACACGAGATGGAAAAAAAAAAAAAAAAAAAAAACACAACAAGCATTATTGAGGCCAATATTTATACACATTTATTTATCCAAATGAGTCTGTTAGCAAAAGAGATATCAGAGAGGCAGTGAGAGTGAGTTTTGCAAAGCTCAGAGCTCTCTGGCATATGACAATACCCGCAGCTGCATTTCAAAGAATCGATCACCCGTCATCACAAACCCGTGGTGATTTTGCCTTCTTCCTTTCGTGTTGATATGTTTACACGGCCACACTCTTGTTGTCGTTGTGATCAGTTCTTGCTTTGGTATGAAGTCACAGTCAAAATATGCCAGTGTTTGTCTGCTAAAACAGCTCACAGTTGGCTATGAGGGAAGAAAATGTCTCTTCAAAACATGTCAGAATCTTTTTTTGTTTTTGTTCTTTGGAAATTAGTTTTAGACCCCGGGATGTATTTGGAAGGCTTTGGTGTGTTGGCATATTCCTTTTCATGTCATCTCCGTGGTTAAACACATTTACAAATCAACGCAGTTACTTTCTGGATGAACAGCTGGAGTGTCAAAAACAAAAGTAATCAAAGCAGCTGCAGTAGCTTTTGTGTTTTTTTTTGTTATTTGTAGTGATTTCACAGATGATTTTGGAACGCTGCCGCACAAAGTCACGTTGAAACAGTGATTTAAAGAGGAATGCTGCTCAATTCAAGACTTAACGCATTGTTTAAACAACACAATTAGAATCAGGGATCAGTGCAAACTCTCTCTCTGCACAAGACAAAGAGGCCATGTCCAAATGAGCATTAAGCTACTGGTTCAGAAATGTGGAGTTCAGAGGAAGCTGTTAAATATTATTTATGTTAAGTGAATGATATGGTGCAGTTCAATTAGATTTGATTATGTTTACAAGCAACAATAATACACTGTTGCTAAATCTGTGAGTAAAGCATGGTTTGCATGATTACTTTAAGAAATACTAATTTGCTATAATAATCCCTTTGCAAGACTATGTTGAGACAATTTTCAAAATAAACCACCTTTCCCCCTTTCTTGTCTCACCACTGTGCAACCATGACTCTGTTGTGTAACATTATTGACAGACATGTTAAAAAGATGAAAATGATGTCTGTACTACCTGTTGCCAACAGTAACCCAGTGGATGAAGGTGTATGAAGGGACAATTGCTAACAAGACGTTCTGAGGATGATCGATGATGTAGAGATGCATAAACTAGAAAAGAATCAAGTTTTACCAGTTTGATGTGTACAAAAGCACAGATTCAGCATTTGTATTCATGGATATTATGAATCAAGATATCTGCAATGTATCATGGTGATCCATCAGCACATGTGGTATCAAGGCTATCATTGACTAAATATACTTTATATTTCCTTAGTGGTGCCTCTCTCTCTTGCCTCGAGTATTGAGGGCCATGATGAGCACATTCTGATAAAGCATTTGTCAAATATTACCATCTCTTTTTCTCTCTGTTCCCCATCTCCACCTCTTCAATCTCCATTTGCAGCAGCAATGGCCCTCGGCCACACAAACCACTCTGCCTGTGTCGCTCTAAATGGAGCCTAATTCCAGATTACACAAACCTATGGGCGAGATGATATTTCTTTTGTCTGGTCCAAGAATAGAGGCCTGTGAGCTTCTGCAAGCATCATTTAGCCTGGCTAAATTACCATGACAAGGAGATGAGCAAACGGACAGTGCCTTGACTTATCTGAGAGAGAGTTGCACTTTAAAAGGGCTTTAATGGAACCAATTATGAGGAGGATCTCTTCGCCGTCTGCTCCTGGTGCCACTTGATTGTTCTCGTTATGAATGTCCTGCCTTCCTTTGACAGACTTGGTCACCATCCCCATCTCGAGGCCCGCCTCGCTCTTCATGTCTCTCTCTTGTATAGTGATGAGAAGGTCAATAGACTTCTCTTCACAGCTCTTGAACCTTTTCCATATTTCTTAATTAGGCCGGGCTGCATGTAAATGAAAATGTAAAAAAAATGAAGCTGATAAGCTGGTACTTCCTCCTGTTCTCTTTAACACACACACACACACACACACACACACACACACACACACACACACACACACACACACACGCATGCATATACTGAATGCATTCACACCCACTATGTTCACTAGCTGAAGTCTGACTGGAAATCTGATTTTTCTCACAGGAAAAGGCATGAGTGATGCATACATGAGTGATGTCTGGTGCTTCGTTTCTTATACTTCACACTTCACTAAATCTGCTAATTTGCTTAAACTGCTGACATAATAGATAGGTGCTGGAAAGCACGTCCTCACTTTTTTTTTGAGCACGACCCTTTACCACCGATCTCAGCGATAGGATAAAGAATGGAGTGAAACAGGCCACAGTAAAGAAAACAGAAAACAGAGGAAATGGCCATTAGAGCATTGACATTTTGTCCATGCTTGATATCCTCAAGTTGTTCTACTGAGAACCAGTCGATTTGAGTACTTACTTAATAGGGCTCCACCAGTAATTGTGCATGTGTGAAGTTATCCCACGGTTGGCCTAACGTGGGTACTGTTCCTCCCTTTGCCTCTCCTCAGATTTAATGCAACCACTGCTGCAGTATAAGCAACATTACCAGCTGGAAACTCTTTGACAAAACAAAGTTTTGAAAAAAAAAAGTATCACCAGAGTCCATTTAGACTGCTGTTTACACTTCAGCCACCAAACCACTCTGTCATTTGCATAGTTCCACGTCCTTGCTCCACTTTCCAAGCTATTGTGTTTTAAGAAGTAGTTTGAAAAGAAAATTGTTTTCAGAGTCTCCACTCATTTGTCCAAGATGCATTAAGTGGCTAGTGTGAGACAATGCACTGGAGTTGTGACAGTAAGCTATAATTGATGCTGTCTCCAAGGAGGGGCAGAGATGAAAAAATATGGCTTATTACCAATACCACATTGTCACCTTTCTGACCTCTGACTGAGGCCTCTATGTCACTCTGTTCAGCTGGAGGGTTTAATTAGAAAACTAGACTGGATAAAGACTGGAAAATCTATCTTGTTCTGTATTCTTTGTCACTTATTGGTTATAATTAGGTAATGTAACGTTTGTGTTGTAATGTATTTCTGAAGGAAACAGGACAGGAGGGGAACATCATTGATACCCATCTACCGAGCATCAGCGATATTGGTGACAAGAGGTGCCTGCAAGAGCCCAAAGGATATTGAAAGACAAGACAAAGTTTAGTGTTGGGGTTTGGGTTAGGATTGGGGTTGAGGTTGGAGTTAGGGTTAGAGTTAGGGTTGGGGTTAGGATTGGGGTGGGGGTTGTGGTTAGGGTTGTAACGTATCAGGACAATATTTTGCTTTACTGGTGTTTCCTTACTCTGAGTTTGTCCCGCATTGATCGCGCCCCAGAGGTGACTGATTCTGATGAGCCTCTCTGTGTTCTCCAGAAACTCTGTGCTGGAGTACACAGGTGTAAAAAACACATCAAAGACACACACATCATTCAAATAGAAAAAAGCATGCCATTTGTCTGTTGCAGTTTCGAGCTGTTTACAGACAATTAAGACAATAAAGAAGATCTCCTTAAGGTGTAATTAGGTTGAATAACATTTTGACATACCTCCAGAAAGAATAAAAACTGTATTTTGTTTTTGTTTCATTAACATGAGAAAAAGGTGTCTGTGTTAAAGGTCCTCCTATGACCTGTTTATTTCGCTATTCATATTGTTGATATTCATATTGCTTTGTGGTCCTCATACGTCTTTTGTGTGTAAGGATAGCTACTGAAAACCAGTAAGATCCACCATTGTGGGAATGATTGATGATGACATCTCTGAAGATGCTGGAGATGACTTTATCTGTGATGACTGCTCTTTCAATATGTTATAGCACCTGTGTTGGACTACAGTTACTTTGACATTGACTATAAAGTACTCTAAATTGTAAAATAATTAAATATTAAAGAGTACACTTAAGTGAGATGAGGTTAAAGGGGTCAGGGTTAGGAAGTTGGGGATGTAGCCCCCTTGTGTTATCAACTTTCTCTTGCTTTGTAACCTGAGTAGAAAGGGGACTTAACATTTATTCTGCTTGCTACCTCGGTGTTAGAACATGGTAAAATAACTTTAGAGTTGGCAAGCAGACGATCAGAGAGGCAGTCAGTTACAAGTCAAAGTGAGAGCACAAAAGGTTGCTTCATTTTTCTGCTAAATTAATTGGACCTGCTGTTTTAGGGCATTTTAGATTATTCTGTACTGGATATCTCATTCCATGTCTCACTGCGTGGGGCTCATTAAAGCTGCAAATGAGCTGCCTCTCATTGGCCTAAGGTGCAATAACTGCCAATCAGGCGATTTGGAGCCATTTCAGAACTCAGGTACATTAGACCAGCTTTGCATCAAGTTAATACGCGGGGTCCGTTTGGCAACGCCGGCCCGACAGTGTGATTCATCGCTGATGGCTTTTGGAAAACACCATAGAAATATATTCCGGTAATGGCTCTGATGTCGTCAAGAGAGTGGGGCCGATGGTGTGGTTAAATGCATGAATGCGTGCTTGTATTATTTTTCAGTGTGTGTTGGATCTATGGTGGCAATTACGCTTTCATTTCCACTCAAATGCACTGTGTGTGGTACTAAGCGTCAACCAAGTCATTAAATTGGAATTTGGACTAAGGAGTAGCTGATTCCTATGTGTTTGTTTGTGAGTGTTTTTTCAGAGGTTTATGGTCTGTGTTTGAATAAGACAGTTGGGTGAGAGCAGTGTTTATTACTGTTTGTGTGTGTGTGCGTGTGTGTGTGTGTGTGTGTGTGTGTGTGTGTGTGTTTTGGAACATATCTCTTTGTGAGGACCTCTTTAAAACTTAAAAGTGAGGACATTTAGACCTTCAAATAGGCTGTTTTTTGGGGTGCAGTTCGAAGTATGTTGAGGTAAATGTAAAAGCGCAAGGATCCAGTCCTCTTCGGTATTGTCATACACACTCTGTATGTGAGTGTTTTCGTATTTTTCTTGTTTTCAACAGTGCCCATATGTACAGATTTGTTGTCACCTGCAGTCCAATGCAAGCCGACATCTTTGCACCTGAGAAGGTGACTGTAATCGCTGTACTTTCAGCAATCTGTGCTGCAGCGTGTTTGTGCTTGCATATATTTTGTATCATTTTGCGTACGTGCATATGTCATCATGTTCCACTGTGCATGTGTGTGTGTGTATTGTGTTAGTACACCTCCTTGGAGGACGTGACCTGTGTGGGTAAGGACAGTGTTGAGGGAGGCAAATTGGGAGGAGGCCAGCCTTCTCATTAGCAGGGCAGATGTGAGGTCGCTCTGACCAGATTGCTAGCCACTTCCTTAAAAAAACAGCTCACCGTTGGCCTGGCGTGAGACTTAAGAAGGGGGGGGAGCGGGGGCATGGAAATGTCCTGTGTTCCTGACATATTGTGAGTAGCCACCAGACAGGGGAAAGCCGGCAGTGTTAACCCACCTTAGAGGCCACTGAGCACCGTCTCCCCCTCTCCCTCTTCTTTACAACAACATCCTTGTACAAGAACGATGGTCAAAAATAACACGAGCGGAAAACTGCAATGAGCTGCTACTTTATCCCTCCTGGACCCCTCCTGGGACGATTAGCGATCCAAACTGAAAGAGAAAAACGAAACAGAAGGAGAGGGAGGGAGCGAAGGTGCAGGCGAAAGAGAGGAGAAAGGACAGGCATGGAACCAATTTCAACACAATTTTCATCCCTTTAGCGATGCTTGTTGGTGGAATGATGAGGAGGCCATTAGAACAACAGATTAGGCAATTACAAAGCGAAGGCTAAATCAAAAAGCTCTAGTTCCTTTCCTTTTTCTTTGCGAGCTGAGATCTTGATGAGGGACTGCAACTGGCGTCAATGAAATATGAAATACAAGCAGTGCACTTTTTTTAAATATTAATTAATTATTCATGTTTAGCACCATCTGTTTTTGAATATTACATTCATAAAGGGGGATATTTAAGCTGTGTGTTAGGATTGAATGTGTTAGATTTAAGGCAATGTAGTGACTAATAATGAAATGCTACATCAATGAGCTATTCTGCAGTGGCTGAGGGCACAAAGAGAAATGCCTTTTTGTCTGTGCATTATAACCACTCACTCAAGCAGTAAAGAAGAGCGGGGTTGCTTCCCAACAGTGCTAATGTCTCCGTGCATGTGTGTGTGTGTGTGTGTGTGTGTGGGTGTGTGAGAGACACCAGCTAGAATCAGGTAGACGGGTCACACTGTCAAGCAGGGAGCAAGTGCACGGAAAAGAGGGGTCAAGGGCGAATAAATCGCTCGGCCGCTCTTTTTGAGATGACAAACACGTGCCCCTGCCAGAAGGGAACCATTAAAAATAATTTACACAAGCTTTATGTTGGCTGAGCTCTTTTTGATGCAGTGTTTCCCCTGGCAATTATGGCTGTGGCGCAGCTCCAGCCATATGGCCAGCCGGGCAGTGGGCCGTGAGGCTCAGGAATACCTGGGTGGTTAATTAAGAGCCGTTGCCAGGGCCATAGGAGGCCAGTCTCAGATCTTCCACACCCCCACCGCCATCACCACCGCCGCCACCACCGCTACCGTCTCCGCTAACACTCTCGCTTCCTCCAAGAGCAGACCCTCCACTGTGACCTACTGTTGTCTCTACTCGCTCACAAGCAGCAGCCACCAGGGACAGGGAGAGGCTACCGGTAATTATTTGAGATAACATCCCCCGAGTTGAGGTGGGATATGTGAGAGAGGAGGGAAAAACTATGTGCTGTGTTGTGTCTGTTTTTTTCTGTTTTTTGGGGGGGGATGTGTATGCTTGTGCACAAACGTGTGTGCGCGTTTGTGTAAGTGCACTCATACTCCGGAGCATAAAGGTCAACATTTCCACTTTCCTCCTCGAGCGAGTGTAATGCTTCTTTAGAATGGAGGACAACGCAGCCGCGTTTTTCATAAATACCTCATTCCGTATTCAGACATTTACTGTTCTCTGCTCTCGGTCACCAGACCAATTTGAATAAACTATTCTCACTTTCAGTCAGTCAGGGAGCACTCGCCTCACTTTGATTGACATGTACATTTCTCTGTGACTGCAAAAAGAAAATGTGAATATAAAGCATTGGGCCTTTTCAAAACATTTTTTAAATGTATTTGCCATAACAAAAAAAAGGTACTGTAATAAATAATTATGCTGGAGGGTTTTTTATAATCAGAAAACAGGTCTTGGGTGTTCTGGCAGTGATAGCTGGTCAAAAATACAAAGCACTCTCTGGCTAGAAGTGGAAGATCACAGTTACAGCCTACAGTTGTATTATTCTCACACTGTCGTAATAGTCAATGGCTATTCACAAAATTCCAGACGAAACAATAATCCATTGATTTTTTACGACAACCTTTTGTATAGCTTGACGATTTGAGACCAAAATGATTATCGACTCGTATCTCCATCCATCCATTGACCTTACTGTGTTATCATGGTTCGTGTTGTCATAACATATAGCTTTGACCTTGGCTGAGGTCTTCACAAGCCCCCTGTCTAAACATATTGATATTCATAAAAGCACTATCACTCTATCAATCTGCTAGACAGAGATCTAATACAGTATAATGAAGCAATAATGAGGAATTTTCTCTTGTTAAAATGTCATTTATGTAATGAATAAAAGATGATGGGTTCAGCTGTCTCTGCTTTGTTCTCAATCAGTCTTTTTTTTGTTTTTTTGCTCTGGCCTGTGCACTAACAATGGCGTCATTGGCAGACATTGTCCCAATAATCAGCCAAAATTGCTTCATGTTTCCACTGTATAAACACTCATTAGGATGTTGTTTTGTTCATTCGCTTCGCCTCAGCTTTTCATTTGTGAACAGTGGCTGCGACGGAAAACACCGACAGCTTCTAATCTAAATCTGTGATAGTTCACAATGTCCCGATTGTGACAGCATAGCAAGGCAAATACATTTGTGACTGTCTGCGTGTGCATGTGTGTCTCTATGTGTGTGTGTGTGTGTGTGTCAGGGACCCCCTGTCGACTCTCCGCCTCATCTCCATATTCCTTTATGGGAAATGTAAATGGATACATGATTATCTTTACACGGACCCAAGCAGGAAATGGGATCCTACCCTTCTCTGTGACTAAAGAAGAGAGGGAAATGTTATGGTACACATTATAAATGATTTATGTGCGTAGAGTATGGCATCTTTTCCGTTGATAACCTCTCCTGTCTCTTTTTTACGTGCTCGCCTTTTTCAACTGAGATTCAGCAAGGTCCCGATGGTGCAATGTTCTCTCCCTGTACCCCTCTAAACAATAAACAGCATTATCTGTCCGCCTGTCTGCCTTCGGTTTTCTGCCGTTTACACTGACCTGCTATCTTATGGTAATAAATCCCAGTGAGTGAATGAAGGGTGATATACTTGATGCTGAATAATTGGTCATTTTGGTTGCAGGCTCCCCTGCTTCACATTATAGGATAATGAAGGCCTGCTGAATATGGTGATCCGTGTGTGTGTGTGTGAGTGTGTGTGTGTGTGTGTGTGTGTGTGTTGGGTATGTGATTCCATGGGCATCTGTCATCTGTGTGCATGCATGCGTCTGTGTGAGCGTATGTGTGTTGCAGAGGTGTCTCCTGAGTCAGGGATTATTGCTGATAGATTATTTCTTCAGCCCCCTCGTTATCACTGGATCAAACAGACATGTGACCTGCACTTCATCACTCTATTCATCCTCCTCTTAAACTGAGCTCTGGAGACCCAGCAGAGAAGGCTGCTGGAACCATATATGCAGGGCCTGGGTTGAGACCAGGGGCCCCTGTAATACTGCTGCACTGGGACCTCCTTTTGCATAATATTAAAACCCTTGCTAGCGTTGTGTGAAGTATATCTTCACCATCATTATACATTTGGTTTTACAGATACGAAAAAACCCTATTTGATAGCGGGGGGTGCAGGTTGATTTAAAATCAATGTTTGCAGTGAGGCGGAAACACTGGAGGTTTTAAAAGAGATAGCTCTTTAAAATATTATCCTCGTCTCCTCCACACTGCTCTGGCCTCTACTGTCCAGACTCGTGTTCCAGTCCCTGTTATTATGTGATATTGTCGTCACCTGTCCTCATTACTAGTTGAAGGACAGGCCCTTTGATGCTCATTAGCGAGCACCCCTGTGTCAGCGGTGCAGACTAGTCATGGAGGGGCGGTGCGAGCTGAGAGACCGTGATATCAGCCAACCTGTGTGTACCATGACAGTGGTGACACCCAGCCGGTCCTCCTTTTGTCAGGGGCCCCTAACGAGGTCATCACCGTCCCTAAGACAGAGGTCACCCTTACATTTGACCCCTGTAACTCTCCACGCTATAATGTCAACAACTCCTCGCGTCACCTGCCCCGGCTGTGTCCCCGCGTCGTCCCTTCCTCCCCCTCGTCGGCCGGTGGCATGCCGAGCTGTCATGCAAGTGGCCAGCGTGTGTGAAAATCAAGGTGGGCTGATGTCTTTTAATGAGACAGACGTAGAGCCCCGCTAATGTCCCTGCCTTCGTTAGGCAGGACCCAGCTGTAGCCTGTCAGCCCCCTTGTTAAGCTCAGCCCTGGTGGGACGGCGAGGCAGGGGCAACGCGGCTGTCGCTCTGTCTATCTGTCCATCAGTTGGTCAGCCTCCTCTCCTCCGCTCTCCCCTTGGTGGACCTTGGTCTCCCGGGTGGAAAGCAGAGCTCTGCCTGCCTGATGGCATGGCGCTGTATGTCAGCGCTGCACTCGCTGCTGCTTTTCCCCCGGATCCTGCGAGGTGGTTGGCTAATGATCCACCAACAGGGCTTTGGGGCGCTCCACGGCATTTTGTTTCCTGATTAGAATGCAGCGGCGGCCTTTGTCAACAGCGATGTCAGCCGCTGTAAGGACAAAGCATTGTTACCAGGAGCATAATTAAATCTGTTTCCTGTGAAACTGCCACCTGTGTTGACCAGGCAGTCAGGGATTCAGAGAGGGGTTTTTTTCACCTCCCAGTCTGTGTTTTGTGTTTATTCTCTCCCTCCTCCTACCTCTATATTTGTTGCTAATATACTGTGAAACAGGAAGGCAGCTACATAACATGGAGAGGATAGAATTGTATTTATCCCCTTCCTTTTTTTTCCCTAATTTCAAAAACTCATAACTTGGTTACTGAATAGTGATTAATAAATTGACAAACTGACATCATATTATATTTTGTATTTGTAATGATTATTTTCAATCCATGCTTTTATGTTAAACTATAGTAAATTAAAAAATGTATAATAGATTAATATAGGCATGTGTATATATATTTTTTCACCCCCCTTCATCTCTCCTAACCCTGTTATAAAAGACTACAGTTATCTGTCTCATCAGATACACAGTGACATGTGAGTCAGAGCTAACCAGACCATTAAAAGCAACAGCAGTCCCTGGGATATGGACTGGTCAAAAATTAATTGGCCCCATGGCTGTTTGAAAGCGCAGAGAGAAAACAACTCCATGGAGTGTATCAGGATTTCCCACATAAAATATGTCAATTTTCCCCGCTCAAGCCAGTCGAGCAATAATGACCCCATGGTGCTGTAGAGTGGTGTGACAACACAAATGACACTACACTGTGTGCTAATGACATGGGATGTAGTCGCTGGGTAAACATGGCAATTAAACAACAGTCTCAGACTGAGTGGGGCACACATAGAACCTTCACAGGCCCCATTGTGTCTTTGTCTTAGTGCACTCTCTCTCGCTCTCTCTCCTTCTATGTTTCTGTCTCTCTCCCTGCGAGACATTTGCATGCTGGAGGCATAATTGGCTGGTCTCATGGTGGCAGTGGCAGTATTCCTAGAACGAGGACATCTCAATGCACCTCACACATCCGCACTGTCACAAGGCTCGCCGCTGAAAGCCTCCCTGACACAAACACAGCAACACAAGAACGCTCCCACAATGGCAGCCATGTCTGCTCCCACTCAAACTACACCCCGTGACAAGAAGGAGCTGAACTAAGCACATTTCTATCCCCCCCACCCCCCCTTGCAGTTTCCAAAGTTCAGGATTACCGTCAGCATGCAGGAGCTCTGCTGGAGAAGTTTTTTTGCTGTCTGAGGAAGCGGCGTGAGAGAGTTTGGGAGGGTGACAAGCCTAGCTGTAGCAGTTTGCCGGAGGAAAAACTCATGTTGAGTTTGGGTATGTAGGCACATTTGAACACGCAGTCACTTATAAGTGGCACATTTTGTATGCATGATGGACTGAATTCAAATCTGTTGTCAACTGGAATGTAACATGCATTTCCTATTTCAGATAAGACAAAGTAAAAAAAAGATGTGGCCAGTTAGTTACTCTCCCTCAGAATTGAATCCGCATCAATTATTACAAATTCATCTTTCGTCATCTTCAAATTAATCATCAAGCAGACACAGAATATGCCTGTGCTTGGCGGCCCACAGGTGACACCGCGGCGTGCCACAGTGGCCAAAAAAATCGCTCGCCACATTGATAGAGTGCCCCTGCCAGAGCCTTGTTTCATTCACCCGTGAAACAATTAGCAATGCTGAGCAGTTTTGCAATTAACAGCCTCGTAACTGTCACATGCCCCAATTTTAAATCAGCAGGAGTAATATCTGTTTTAGAGCAAAGTTTAATTACAAAGTTAAGCATTTGCATTGCAGTGATTACCATTTTTAAATGACATTATTATTACTTTTTTTTCTTTTCTTTAATTTTTCAAAAATGCTACAACCTCTACACCTCCCTGTGGCAAGAGATTCTTTTTTGTCAGGGTTTGTGTGTAACTGTCACACTCATGCAGAGAAATTACACAAAATCTGATAACAATGTACTTTGAGCTTGGCTTTACCCTCGAGTGGTGATAGAGAAATAACGTGTTTTTTTTTTAGGTGACTGAATGAATGACTGCCGATGCCAGCGGAATAGCGCTCACTTCAGGCTTGACATTCTCCATCAAACCGGCAGCATACTCTTGTGAACAAACAGTCTGTCTAAAAACTCTAAATGGGCTCAGTCAAACTGGATGCTAGAGCCCAGTCCAGGCTTAAATCATCTCTCTGTTGAGCTCAAAAGAGAGGCGTCGAAGCCAGAAAATAGAAGAGCCGTGCTGATGGAATCTGGCGCAAACACATTCCCACCTTTCCAATCTTATTTTCGTCTCTCGCCTTCTGCCTGGTTCCCTTGCAGGGGCTTAGTGTACTTTTTGTGTCCCAGTGCGTACAAAGTCTATCAGAATGCGTTTGTTTCAGGGGAGCCCCCATTCACTTTCAAAGGGTTAAACAGACCATTCACCGGCCTGTCAACATTCCCTGGCCCGCCTCACGGAAAAGTCTGCTCGAGTTTTGTTCCCGATCAACACTTGTCTCCTCGGCCCGTTGTTGCTCGCGTCGTGTAATATCCATGACAATCGTGTTGGGCTTTTCAGGGGGCTCTGTAGCACCCATTCTGTGGGGCCACTTTCAGGCCATAAAGAGCTTTATTTGTGTGGATTTGAAAGAGTCATGTGAAGTGCCCTCAGGCTGGAATCCTCTTCAGTGGGTCACCACCGTCTCAATGGGCTTCACACTCACAGACGGCCATCAGTACTGCCCTCACGTTCTTATGAAGCAACATCAACGGCACTGCTGCAAGAGTTCTGAAAGTCCTCTGAAAGGTGCACTACAGGCAGTAGCAGGGGGGGGGGGATAACAGCAGCAGAGGGTTGGAGAGGAATGGAACCTTTTTTTTTTGGCCTGGATGAAAATGATGGCCACAGTATTCTAAGCTCTTGACTCGGCTGGGTGACTAACATAAGCAACACCAGAACCCTTCATGACCCCCCAACCTGTCTCTCTCCCAACCCACCCGCCTGACATGTGTGCGTAACGCACACAAACCACACAGCAGCCAAGGGCGCTAAAGGCCGGGGCGTGGGAAGTAAGGGAGGTCCAACGGCATATCCATTTTCATGGACCATATGGAAATTCTGTTGTGTGCGCGGCGGACACGTTAGATAGCGGTGACCCTAACGGCCATGTGTGTGTATGCTGAATGGTAAACAGTGTGGAGAGGGGCGTCACCCTGACCCCCCGGCATATGGGTATCCATTCTGAAGGAGTGCTTTCACAAACACGGCCATGCTGCCAGGCAGGCCCTTGGGACTTTGATTTGTTAATGAATTGCTCTGTTGACTTGCATCTTTGCTTGCTTCATTAGAAGACACCAACAACACTCCCTGTTTTCTCCCCGCCCCACCTCTTTTTTATTCCACCCTGATCTTATGCACAGAGAGGAAGATGTGGGCAGAAGGGGAGGGGGGGGGCTTACAGAAAGCTATTGTATGTTTGACTTAAATCTTCAGGCTTGTCATCTGTTTTTCCCCCTTTTCTGTGGCTTCAATTCTTTAGCCCAGCTAATTTGTATTGTGGCAATTTAAGACAACTCTCCAGTGCTCAGTGATGCAAGAGAACAAACCTAATGCCCCGCTCCCTCCGCCTCCCTCTCCTGCTCCCCCTCCGCCATCACCCCCCCCCCCCCCCCCCCCCATCTCAGGCAGGCCATGGCCCAGGACCAGCCTCCTCTAAATCTATTTCCCAGTCCCTCCCCGGCCCTCATTACCATGTGGAGACAATAATGGTATTGTCAGGACGATACCTGCTTTACAAGTAGCAGATTATTGTGTCCCGCCAGTGTTAACACAACAAGTACAAGCCCTCTGTCTGTGGCCATTCCACCGGCTGTCAGCACACATCCATAATGGCAGTGTCACACCATAACACACGGCACACAAAGACGTGTGACCCTCCAGCTACACACACAAAGACATACAGCCTCTATAAGACTGACACAACATATGGCTGCAGTATTACGGCCATTGGTTCTTTCCACAGCCCAACCAGCCGAGCCAAAAACTTCTTGCCCTTTGTCCAGGAAATGTGTTGCCCCTGGCTGCTAGGCCACACAGTGCCATGGTTGTGCACCAATTACACCATACTTTACCAGGAGTGCCATCTGTATGCCAAATGGACCATTCTGTCTGGGCATTCTGGCCCAATAGGTGTGAATTTTACACTCCTAAGAGTGTATTAAAGACAGCAGGGGCCTTGTATGTGTGTGCGAATGCATATTTTGATTTTATTCTTTTGTGCTTATGTGTGTTTTTCTCATACTGTATATATATACATGCATGTTCTGATAATATTAAACATAAAATATAGCTTTTACATTCCTCCTGTGTGGGTCACCATCGTCTACAGCAAACAAAAGGCAAATGAAAGCAAAGAAAAGTGTCCCATATCTAATCTTGTTGAACTTCCAGTGACATCTAGAGACACGGGGCAATTTTTCATTCTTAAACCAACACAATGGAGAATGTGTGTTTTACTGCGGCTAAGGGCTTTTATCAAGTCTCCGTGTAGATGTCTCAGCGGCTCTATTGACAATGCCTCACGCAATACCAGTGCTTACACTGTCCTAGAACGACATGAGAGGAAGCGTAACAGACTTTGACAGCCTTTTATCATCGTTGCAGACAATAGAAGTCATCACAGGAATTGTGGTACTGTATTTATCTCGAAAGGAAACTGCTGATATTTTTAGAAGAAAAAAAAATCCAACGCTGTTGTTCCATGTGTGTAAATATATTTCCCTCGTTAGGAATATTAGCAATGCTTTAAAATGTTAAACAAATGTTTCTGATTGAGTGATGTGAGAAAAAAACGTCTGTGTCAGCGGCGGTATGAGAGGTGAACTTATTTAACTTGTGAACACCGGCTGGCCCGAGGGAACTTCCTGCGACTGTATATGTGAGGAGGCAGTGGGTCAGCCGGAGGAGCTTCCTGCCCTCGGCAGAGTGGTGGACGCCTGCTGTGTGGGTATAACATGGCAGGCCAGGTCTATTGTCTGGAAAGAGGATGTGCTGTGGTGTTGTCTCAGCTCCGGGACGGGACACACTGAGTATGACGCACGAAAAACCCTCTCTGGCTGGACCCAAAGAATCAGGGTGGAGCATGCCGCGCTCGCTCCGAGCCGAGGCCTGGCATGGCGAGGTTGTCCAGCGGCGGGTGGATAAATAACTATCAACAGGAAAAGGTCTAATTCTGGATCTGTCTGGGGAGATAGCGTCATATGTGAAGCTACGTGTCTACTTTAATATGTGTTAAATACATTGTGGGGATTTCCATTCATAATCTTGTTGATTGATTAATACTTTTATTACACCTTGCTCAATCAGTCTGTGAATTTTCTGCCATAGGTGTGTTTTGCTGAATCTGTCTTACAATGTTATTTGCCTCCAAATATTTGTTGAAGTGGATGCCAGATGAACCCGGGCGGTCTTTGGTAGGGTTATTTTTATTGGTGGGTGGGAGACTGGAATCTTTGACTAAATATGCAGGTTGCCATGTGACCCTTGACCTGGGATTGAGTGCGGTAAGTGGTGTTGGTCAGGCAGTGAGCTCTAGGGACTTTAAAGGTTCTGCTGGATTCAGGTGGTCAATTTAGTTTAGCTGTTGTTGCAGATTTGGCTAGTTTCAGTGTCTTTATTCACAGCTTGGCTGATTATATTAGTTTCGAGGAGGAACAGGATACCATATTGCTACTTCAGCTTCAAAGCATTAAGTCAGTGGAGTGTTGATAGGAAACTATGTTTATTCTTAAATTTTGCATAAGCCAACAGCAGCCAACACTTTGCTTCTTTAGAAGTGGACTATACAGTATGTGCAAATTGAGATTTTGGAATTGCTTTTTTCATTTGTGACAACGAGCCGAAAATATTGGCCGCCATAACAAATCCCACATGTCCTACTTGGAACGGCCTCACACAGCTAGATCAAATATTATGAGGTCTGTTTTTTATCTCTATAGTTAAATCCAAAGTTTTTACTCTGCAAAACATCAATTGGACTTTGGCCCGGTCAGTTACCCACCAGAATAAATGAATGAAAGTGGCTTTTTAAACTCTTCAAAATGGTTACCTCATAAAGATGACTTAAATAGTTTAAGCTTTAATATTGGCTGATTATAACATCGATAAACATGACAGTCTTTAAATATTTTTAAACCCCTGTTAAAGACCCACCTTTTCTCCCTTGCCTTCGATTAGTGTCTTTTATATTGTCTAACTCAGTCGTTGTCTTTTAACCCTTTTCTTTTCTTTCTTTTTTTCTTCTTTTTTTTGTCTTTTTTTAAAAAATGCCTGAAAAATTTCCCTTTTTTTTGCATTTAGCACTTAAACACAAGCACTTTCTGTGAAGCACTTTGGTTGCGGCTCAGCCGCTTGTATATGTGCTATATAAATACAATTTGATTGATTGATTGATTGATGGTATTCAGCTGCTCAAAAAAAAAATTTCCTGCACATATAAGAGGAAACACACATAGTTAAAAACCATGAGTGTTTTTTAATCAGATTTACTCAGTATCATTTCCCAGGCGAAATAAACTCTACTAACTGCAGCTTGCTGATTCAAAATGGACTTTCATTACTCCTAAAACAGTCAAACAGCGATGGAAAGTAATGCGGACACGCTGTCAGCTGTCAATCGGAAAAAAAACAAAGCTATCATTTGATTCCTGAAGAGCTGACATTTTGGCGATGTAATGCTGTCACCTTTTGAAGAGGGCTTGGTTTATATCCTTTCTACACACTTTTGAAATTGAGGTTTCACTATACAATGCAGGGCCAATACACAGCAAAGCACAATGTCGTATATCTACATCCATAGAGCACATTAAATGCAGTCCATGTTTCATGTTCACGTTGAAACTGACCACATGAGTCAGACGGTATTCATACAGTAGATGGAGCTTGTGTGAGTCTGGATGGGCTGGAAACATTTACCGAAACGCACAAAACAATTAGGCAGGCAAGAGTGATGGGGAGAGATAGAGCTAAGCTACCCGATGGGGCGAGTCACTTCTAAGCTGCATCAGGAACAGTTGGGTTTCATTTTGCGTGCTGCTGTGCTCGGAGGAATCTCAATATTTATCCAGTTTGTCTGGCCGTGGCACCTGCTGAGGGAGACATTAGTCATTTGTAAGTATTAACATGGGCATCCCCTCCTTCCCTCATCTTCCCTGTCTCTCCCCCCCCACCCCCCACCCCCCTGCACTCTCACTCCCTCCCTGTGTGAGTACACTGTCAGTCATGTTGTAGCCTTTTAAATGTCATCCACTTACTGGGGAGAGCAGTCGCCTCACTTGACAGTTTTATTGGGAGACGTTGTGATGACGGTGATGAGAGAGAGAGAGAGAGAGAGAGAGAGAGAGAGAGAGAGAGAGAGAGACAGAGAGAGAAAGGGAGAGGTGGGACTGAGGGGGGGGGGGGGCATCATTGAGTCAAATCAAATTAGAATAATCAGAGTGATGTGATTAATAGGAGTGCCATTGTGGGGTAATCATGCACAGCGATCATCACTGTGGTGGACTTCAAATTAGCGTGCCCTGCAGTGAGGCTTTGATCTGGCAAGCATCAAATAAAGCCGGGCGTCAGGTTGTCACTTACTTAAAGTACACCTTCGCCTTGACGTCTTTTTGCCACGCTAAAAATAGAGACGGGAGACAAAACGTGACAAAAGGCAGAGGTACAGTCGAGACAAATGATCGCGACTGCTCTGCGTGGTACCTGCTACAGTGATCCACCCGGGAAGATCTATACGTTTCAGTTTCTTAAGGTGGACTTCGAATCCTAAGCTCAGTGTGGAGAGAGGGAGAGAGAGAGAGAGAGAGAGAGAGAGAGAGAGAGAGAGAGAGACAGAGAGAGAGAGAGAGAGATAAAGCTACAGTGCTAGAAAGGAAGACATCAAAGTGACATTATCCCGAGTGATTTTTTTTTTTTTTTTCATGTCTGTCAAGCCCAGTTGTGGTTGAAACATCACTGCAGAAATCACCAAGGAATTATTTATAAGTCTCTTTCTTCGTAAATGTCCTGCCTCTAATGCAGGACATCTGGATGAGATGTGGGATGTTTAGATGTTGTTTCCTGTTGGCCCTTCTTTTATTTAGTTCGCAGTGCTCATGAATAGGAATAGGAGATAGAAGAAGATGGTCACGCACATTAATACTACTATCTGAATTTTTTAAAAGGAGGAAGTAGTCAATGAAGGCCTCACCCTGATGTAAGTGGGGAGAAAATACCTCGGAGATGTGGGGGCAAAGAAAAAAGAGACATTTAAGAGCTGTCATGGAATATGTAGTTGAGTTTGTGAAAGCTGGAGTGTCATGGAGACCAGCGCTTGGCCGCTGAAAACGCGGAGCTTGCCTCTCCACCCACTACAGGAATACTGACATTTTCATTAAAAGGTCACCGATCTTTTCATGTATTCACCTCAGCTTTTAATGTGAGTAGAAAGGTGAGCAAGAGAATGAAGAGGAGAGGAGCGAGTGAGAGGAAGAAAGACAGAGAGAGAGAGGGAGGGAGGATTTAGACATGGATAGAGGTGAAGCAGGACTTTGAGAGATACAAGATCAAAAAGAGAAAAAGACCAAAGCGATCAGTTCTTAGACCAAGGTCGGAGCTATGAAGTGCATATCCCCGGCTCTTATCTTATACAGATACAGAGCTTTCAATGCTTACATGAGAATGATATGTATGCTTGACAGCTTGTGTCTCGCACTATTTACTGTTTATAAGGTCACGGCGTCCTTGCAAAAAAGCCATTGTTCACGCTATCCTTGTGTTAAAACACGTCTTTAAACCAACGGCAGCACAGTGAAGTCTTGTGCATTTATTGTGTACAAGTTAGCAAAAGTGAGTCTGACTCCGAGCGAGTAAGCCAATAGCATTCGCCATATCCGTTTTGCTTACTTCAAGGTTGTTTATAATGCGCCTCATGAAAGCACAGACTCAAACAAACAATTTTAATGGCGAGGCAATGAACCATAAGATTGTGCATTTAAATCAGCATTTATATGTAAAATAATTCAGCGTTAATATGTGAGGATATCCATTACTGAGCTAATACTTTGAAATGAATGCCAAAATAAAAGGAGGCCTTTTAGTTCTCTAATTTACTATGTCGACCGCATGAAGTTAAAAGATGCCCCCATTTAGCTGTTTAAATGAGGGTGTAGAAATTTTCCCTCTGAAAATGGATTAAAATAATTTGCCGAGAATAATCATTTAAATAGCAATAAGGACCCAGAGTGTATCTATTGAGCATAAAATAATTTCGAGTATAAATTAAATAGCTTATTACTGCCTTTCATTTCCTTGAGGGAATCGTCTGCACTCCTTTTTTCTCAGCTCCCTTGGTAGATGGGGTAATTTCCTTTGGAGGCTGGTGGAATAAGCGCCGTGCGGCCGCGTGTTCAGCAGGGGAAAGTACATGAAAGTCTCCTGTTTTACACAGTGGATCTCATTCTCCATGCTGTCCATATTTCTGTCTGTCTATCTTGAGACTAGCGCTAAAGCTCCTTAGTCTAACAGCGTTAGAAGAGTAAAAGAGACCTCGTAACCGCAGCTCAATGCAATTCTCCAGAATAAATCCAAGTCTAATCTTTTATGCCATACCTGTCAGAAATCCTTCACTGGTGCACTCCTGCATTCCTTTACACATTGTCAATATGTCAGAGAATTGCTGAGATAGGTTAATTTCAACACCTGTCAGCTGATATACACCCTTAAAATGAAGTTGTGCAACGGACTGGCCTGGGAATGTTTCAGCGCTGGAATGCAGTGCTCGGTGACTGGAGGGAGTCGGGGGGTGGACGGGCCCTCGGCTCTCGCTGCGTGACGTCAGTGTGGTGGCATGGCAGAAAGCTGAGGGCCCGTTTGGCCCTGACAGCTGCGTTTGCCCACAGTAATGCACCCTGCCGGCCGGGGCCAAGGCCTCTCTCCTGCTGTCAGCACACCGATCGGCTTTCATGGATCATCTCTTATCTGCCGAATCTGTCATTGCAGAGGAGGGCTCCTTTTGGGGGGCTTTAAACCGTGCTGCCATGGTTCACAGCCTCCAAGCCCCCCTTATGGATACTTGGTGCTCTCTCTCTCTCTTTCTATCCAATCCATGTCCTGCTGCCTTTCGTCCTTTGTCACTCCATCTTGCTCTCAGATGCATGCCCTCGCTCTCTCATTCCATTTGTGTCTCTCTGGCGTTTGTTTTACGAGTGAGAGCTAACCTGAGAGGCCCGGCGTCGGAGCTGGGGGGATGGTGGATGGTCGCGGTAGTTGCAGAGGAAGGGAGGGTAGGGGCCTTTTTTGTTTGTTTGGACAGATGCATGGGCCCATCTCCGAACTTCTGTCAGTGATCAAAGGAGCCGATGATGTAGAACAGATTCATGGGCCATGTCTTATCAGCCCTGCGCTCCTGCCCTCATCCATCATCCTGAGCCCCCCCGTCCATCTCCATCCGATGACGGCACCCTAAGCAAGGTGAATTAATCACTGGCGATCCCATCTACGGCCAGGTGGCCTCACGCCCTCCAGACATTCATGCGGGCTCAGGGGGGCTGACGGTGTACCCAGCACCCCCCTGGGGCAACTTGGGTTTGCTCCTTTTCCCACCAGCAGCCTCTGGTGCTCTTTCAACAGGTCTGCAAAGCTCTTCTTGCAATTAAGTTGTAGGGCCCTTTGAACCAAGTTCTGGAGATACATAGTCATAAGTAAACACGTCTAAATGCATGCATGCTCATATATAGACACAGATATGTATGTTCCACAGCTTGCGTTTGCCATGTGCCGAATGCACCCGGTGGCCTTTCGGTGTTGATATCTTTCAGTATGTATGTCCTCCGACTGTGGTTACCTTCGGTCACCGGCATCCACCATTATTGATTTCAAATGGAAAGTGAGTCATTGGGCTTGTAGAGGATGAAGGGGAAAACCGCTTAAGTGGTTCCTTTGTGTCAGCAGGTTAAGCAAAGCGTTTCACACAGGCTTTTACAGCTAGAGATAGTGCCTTTGTGCCTGAAAAGACTCAACTTAAAACAAATGCCAAATGTGACACCAAAGGGTAATGGCTACGCGCAAAATAAGGTGTTTCCAAGGAAAGGCTTGTTTGTCACGCCAGGCTGTGCTCTCCTTCAAAAGTTTCAGAGGTGAATGTGAGACTTTGCCGCAGGTTTTTTTTTCTAAATCACTTCAGTCACAAAGTGCATTGAGTTCCCAGTGTTGTGTCATCAAAATACAGAATATACTACTAATAGGTGCAGACAAGCCCTCGTAGGGAAACAACACAGCAGTCATTCTTAATTTAAAGTATGGGTTGTAGAATATAAAGGAAATTACGTTTAAACTGAAGTACATGGATTAACGAATGGGTGCTGCCTGTTCAGACATGCATGTGACCCCGCCGGACATTCTTTCATGTGTTCTTGGGAGGTTTGTTGTAATACAGGTTAGCAACAGTGACCTCGGTGAATTACCATTATATTGCTGGCCATGCTGGGCTCCGAGGGGTGGTTATAGCAGTCTGGGAATGAGGTCACAAGGTCAAGTGCCAAAGCATAGTGTCATGGAATACGGAGTCAAATGATGGAGCATGTGTGCTTGAAGAGCCTAGCAGATGCAAAGAGAGAGAGAGAAAAAAAAGAAAAGAAACGCCAGACAGAGACACAGACAAAGTCAAAGTCATTTCTAAGCTGAAATCCTAAGCAAACAGATGTTGACAGGCGGACTACAAGTTCATCTCAAGGTGAGGAGACATAAACACTTGAGGAAGCCATCTCTCTGATGGCTGGACATAGAAGACATTCAGGCAAGGCTGTGTAGTAATGAAACCACCTATCCGCCAACTCAATATTTCTCTCATATTCCCTCATTCGTGTCAGTATAGTTGCATAACCTTGCCTTGTCCTTGGCCTCTGAACTGTTAATAAGCCTATTTGTTAAAATGACACTGGCAGGCAGCATAAGCTCGGTCCCCCTGTCCCGTAGAGTATAAGTCAGTCCCCCCCCTCCTCCTCTCAGCTCATCTGGCAGAGGTGAGGGGATATCACTCTGACTGCTGTGACAGCTCTACTTTAGCATATTCATGACGAGTAGAGACTCATTTCACAGGTGTATTAAAATACCCCTAACCCCTTTTCTCATAGGGAGCCTCGTCTCACACCGCAATGGCCAGACGCCATGCATGAAAATCGATGGGGAAAATATGTAGAAATATAAGCATGCATCAGGGGCCGGGTCAAGAACCTAATTTCACAGTGACACCGGGGGTAATTTGGCTCGAGGAATGTTTGTCAATTCGCCATTCATTTGAGGAGGCATGGCATTGCGAGGCCCCTCGATGTGAGTGCAAGGTGGCCAACCTGAACGCCCGTATTTATGGCGCACTTTTGTGAATACATTACGCCTGTCACGATGAAATAAGTGACATACTTACACGCTGCGAGGAGGAAGTCCAAAGGGGTGAGCGCCGGGCGAGGGAGAGATAAGAGGAGAGGTAATTAGTACATTCATCTTTTTTACGATATCATTTTTCAGACATATATGATCACAATGTAAATTAGAAATAAGGAGGGACCTGCAGAAAATGGAATTCATTTGGAGCAGGTCAATCGCCCTACAATAGCGGTGCGGGGAGGCCAGGTGTAATTTACGGTGGCGCTTGGCCCTCTCTCTCTCCTGCCATGCACCTGGCAGAGCCTGATACCCTGCTGCTCCCCACAGCTGCTGGGCCTCCTCTCCCACAGATAACACTCACTTCTCCAAATGAGATTCATTTACCGCACAGGAAAGGGAGGAAAGGGAAAGAAAAGGGAGAAGAGAGGAGACAAACCTGCTTTCCCTTTTTTTCTGCACCATCTCTCTCTCTCTCTCTTGTGTGATTCAAGACTAAGCACTTACTGTAATGACATTCTATGGATTATTGATTTTTGATTTGGTTTTTCTGCTCGGCAGATGCCCCCCGTTTTAGCAGAGCCATTACCTCCATAACGATTAGAAACAAAAAGTTAATTATGTAATTATAAAGCCAATAACAGCCTGCGCTGGTTTACCCTGCTTTAGTCGGTTTAAACATTATCTCTTGTGTGCACATCATAACAGGCGGAATGTGAGGAGAGGAGATTAACGCCTTGGAAAGCAGATGCGGAATTTAATTCTCCAGTCCACGGCTGCCTGGGAAACCATTAAGTAATCACAACATTCTCCCTCGATTAAATTCACGGCTGCCACTTTGCACACAAAGGGAAAGGGGAAGAAGAGGTGCCTGCAAAGCTCTCCCATTTTTATTGACTGTAACGTCGGTCCCTGCCTGCAGGCACAGATGAATAAAACTGTTAAATAGGGTGCCTCAATCTGTCAGAAAATGAAAAGTTTGAGTGGGCAAAATGAAATCTAAGTAAAATATAAAAAAGGAGTGGTATGTTGCGATGTGTAAAGCCCGATAAAGCTCACTCAGAGCGGGTGGAATAAATGGGGGTGCAAAAAAAAAAGATGCACTTGATATTTCCCCATTATTTTCAGTCATTTTACTCTCCCGCAAATTATTTTTGTCCCCAGAAGCTACAGATAAGGTTGACGGGGAGAGGAAGTGGCTGAATTGGACTTGGTCTAAATGGATTAAACACACACAACACACACACACGCACACACAAACAGAGGCACACCAACATGGGCCTACTTTGCGCTGGCACACACGCACACATCCATACATACGTGAAGCCGAGACACACGTATTGACAACCTAGAATGCATACGGCAAGTGTGACTAATTACTTAAGGATGGGTATGTGAGGAATTAATATGGCCTTGAAATGATATTTATTTAATGTTACGCAGTGAAGCTGGTTGAAACAGCCCTAGAGGAATAGAGGTCAAAGGGGCGGTCTCCTTCTATAAACGAGCACTTAAGGGCAGGGAGAGGGTCCTGCTCTGATTAATTGGGTAATTCATTAGTTTGGTTAAGTCGTTTAGTAAGATGGGTGAAACGAGGGCCTATAACCTGAGGGCTCTGCAAGAGAACTAGCTGCAAGACGAGGAGGAATACTGTGGCTAATGCGAGATAACAACATCAAATGAACTGTGAAACAAATGCACATCTATGATGGAGCCATGAGCCAGAGTGGCTGCGCTTCCTAGAAAATGAGCGACAAACAAAAGGAAAAAACACCTATACACACACACACACACACACTAATGCCCTTTCATATTATGATTTTAAACATGTTTGAGAATTACAGTGCAGCAAATTGCGATGGGCGTGTTTTCCAGAGTTCATATCGGCGAGCATTAATCCTACATGGAAGCTCAGGTATGTGTTATTGACTGTGTTGTTGAATGGGGGAGCTTGTATGTTAAAGGGCAGTTCTTTATGCCGTATTTAGATAAGCCTTACTTCAAAGTGCCTGCCATCATCTATCATGCCCTTTGGGTTATCGGGATGTAAGGGGCTCCGGCTCGAGTCTGATTGGTGAGCAGTGTAGATGTGTGTACTTGTGTTGTGTGTAAATATGACACAGTTTTTTTTTCATGGCTATATTTACACATGCTTCTTTAAAAAAGTACTTCCTTGAGTGTCTGGAAACCCCAATCAGAAATCTGACACACACACACACACACACACACACACACACACCTGCATATGCAAACATACACACACTGAATCCCACGCCTAGCTTGTCTTTAGACCCATACAGGGCCCAGTGTGAGTGCCAGCCTGTTGCTTTACTCCCCTCCACTCCTGTCCATCAGTTTCTTCCCAGGGGCCCCCCAGTCACACCCCAGGGGCCTGGGGCCTGTACTTCAACAGTCCCTCTTCACTCAGCGCAAATGCCAGGATCAGGTTTGGGAAAGGCAGCAGTTTTTTTTTGTGTACAGTGGACAGCTGGTACATTCCAGATAAGAGCCGAATTTAAAGTGACTACAAAGGCAGCGAGCATGGGCTTCCTCTTTGTCTAGCCTTGCCTATTGATGAGCTTCTCAATCAGGCCCAGATGGTTTGTTTCTACAAGCATCCACACAATATCATAACAGCACCAGCACAGAATGGCAGGCACTGTGTCTGGTTCCTGTTTAGACCTGTTAAGCCTTTTCAAGGCTGCTGTGTTACACCAGACACTGAATGGACTAAGTGGGATGATGGATTTGAATACAGAGGTTAAAATCCAAGTACACTTGTCAGTAGAGTCTTTGATCAGAGCTGCACAATGGCAGTAAACAGTTGCTCCATGCAAAATTTGAGCAAAGTCTCATTACACACTTGAAGGTGAAATGTGTAAGATGTGGTCTAACAATATTACCATGTTGACGTTGTCTTAAGCTCCGCCCCCCCTGGAGCTTAAGGCAAAAAGAGTCATTCCCTCATTTTGCCACCCCAGAACCCAGCCAATAGCCTTAACCAAACGATCACATTTTACACAGAGCATACAGCCCCTAGTTAGTGGCGCAGTAAACACAGTTGGCTAGCATATAGGGCGACACCACACGTGACAATTATAAGATAGCAATGCTATTTTGACTCACAGTTTCAGCAGTGTGGTCGAAATTTTAAGTATTCCTGTTGTTAGTTAGTAGTTGGCTATTTTTTTAAATAACTGACGACTGTAAATTTAGATTGTATGGAGGCAGCAGTGGAGTTTAAATGCAGCTAGGATTGCTAGGGATTATACTCCACCTTTAAAATGAAAAGTCCTCATAAACAGATGAATAAATATGCTACAACATTTACACAAGGATATGTCAATATGTCGTGGTAAAAAAAAAATGCAGCGATGAAAACTATTTTCACCAGTGTGAGAGTTGTTTATCTTTATAGAGGTGCCTGATGACCGTAGCAGACATTTTCTAACTTTCAGCAACTCTTAAATTCCTCCAGGACCCCCGTGGCTTAGTTCAAACACCCCCCACCTGACCCATGACTCTGCTGGGGATCCCTGAAACACTTGGTCCTGTCGCTCCATGTCACAGTCAGGCCAAACCAAGATGAAGTTTCACTAACTAAGTACACTAAAAATAATTAGTACACATGTGGAACAGACTTGGACAGACTGGCTGTGAAAACAAATGATTGAAGATCTCCAGGAGAAGAGAAAAAAACAGTATGTACACACCAGAAAAAAACAAAAAAACAACTGTGGTAGTGTAAACCTAACATGAATACATGCACTGAAGAACTTCAGTATAGCCACATGCACTAGCAAGCACACTCACAATGCATAATGCACACACACCAAGCATGTGACATCAAGAATTCACTTTCTTTAAAAAGCCCAATTCCTTCCCGAGTCCCTTTTGAACCAGGTCAAAGCCCCCACCCACAAGCCCCGGCAGAAAGGATGGGAAAACTAATGACTACAATAGAGTGTTTGCATTTTTCTTGGGCCCTGAAAAACACAAAGAACAAGGCCTGTGACAAGCTCCATTATTTGGTTGCTCTGCCAGTAAGGAGACAGCTCCTGCTGGAGAGATGAAAGGGGGTGTGTGGGGGGGGATAGGGGAGGACAGGAGAATGGAGAGTGTGTGGGTGTGGGTTGGGGGGGTTATGTGTGTGGGATGTCAAGAGGGCCACGGAGATGGCAGGTGATGAGGACGGTCCCGCCCTTGCTGCCATAACCCATGTCGCGTGGAGCTACAGGCCCATCAGCACAAAGACAAATTATCGCAGGGGGAATTTCACGGACAGGAAGAATCTGTCACCTAGTGGAACCCCTCCCTCTTAGGGACTTCACACAGCCATTATGAGCTCCTTTAAGGAGGGAAAATTCACTGAGAGGCCGGCGTCCAACACCCCCCCAGTGCCATGATGTATGGGGGGGTCAGGAGTTAGAGGGGAGTTGTTTTGCTTTTACTTTTTTTCTTACTTTATACTGTCTGAAGACCAATTACTCTCCCTTTCTTTTAGTAGTGGCTATTATTTATGTCAGAATGTTGCTGAGCCATGGATAAATATCAATATAATGAATGACTGACTGAGAAATAAAAAAATGTAAGTATATAAAATATTATTTTAAAGCACATTTATGTCTATTTTGTAAGCTGTTAACCAGTGATAACCTGCAAGAAGTTTGAAAAAAAAAAAAAAAAATCTGCATAGTATGATTTCACCTGTTTTTGCATCCACATTCGGTGGTCTGACCTCCCTGTCCAGCAGCGAGCATGAGAACGTGTGCCGTTCTCCCGGCTTCTGTTTGCTGGCACGAAGCCTCCCAGAACTTGGACCGTTCTCAGCAAGCACACGAAGAATCCCGCAATAATAAATAATACCACTCAATTGGGTATTATGTGTACTTAGAGAGTTAGATTTATAAATTAAGGCTTTGTGTTTAATTGGCAACTCCTTGTGAGAGTTAACAGTGTGTTGAATGTGCACTTGGTGGATAAACTTAGCATTAAGCCTCGAGATACACAGGCAACAGTTGTTGGGAAATGCAGGCAAACACATGATGTCAGGCATTGTAAAGAAAGGCTGTTCCAACAGGAGGGCTGCTAGTGGTGATAAATGTTTTATTTATTCGGGATATTAAAGTGCTTACTATGGGGCTTGTACTTTCACCCCAAATGGAAACGTGAGAACAAGAGGCCTTTTAACTCCGGCGAGAAATTCCACTCCTATATCCAACATATACATCATCACTAATGTCAGGAACACAGCCAGTCGAAGCTCCTAAGAAAACAAACACGAAAACCAAACATGTTCAAAGATCTTTCACCTGAAAGGGGTCAAGCGGAGGAATTGTTTTAATGCCGACACATTTTCAACGGTCTTCCAAAGAATAATAATGAAAAAGTCCTCGTCTGTAAACTAAATCCATTCATTACATGTTGGCATATGTTTTGTTATATGGAGGAAGAAATCACATTCACCATCAAGGGGGCCCCACCCTCGCCTGCCTTTCTCGCTATGTCTGTATCATTCATGAGACCACAACATGTGTAATCATGCTCAATATTTTATAACAGGTTGTATTACAACAACTTATTCTCATTCAGAGTGTATGCATGTATCCAAACATCTCGCCCAATAATAGGAACAATGGGTCTTTAAGTTGTTCGTGGAAAGAAGCCACATCTATTGTGTTCAAAGATATCATTCCAATTGAACCGTTATGACATCGCCTTTTAAATTTGCCTCAGACGACACAAAAGACCAGTGGCCCTTTAACAAATGTGAAGGGGATTATTCTATTCCCTCAACTTCGAACCCCACAGCCTTTTCTCTTCTCTTTCACACAGGGGCATGAACTTGGATGGGTCCTGCTTTCCCCCCTGCCGAACACCACATTTTAAACACACAGTCACAATTGGCTGGATTAACCCGCTCCCTGCCCCCTCTGCGCACAGCAATCCTATGGACTCGACAACCCCGAACCATGCTAGTAACCAGCTGAGGTGTATGCTAACTGGATCATGTTCTGTGAGAAGGGAGAGAAAAAAAAAAAAGACAAGTGTCCCTAACTTTTCTCATGTCACTTTCTCTCACAGCCCCCCAGTATGGATGGGGATAGACCTGACTTAAAAGACACTCCTTTGAACTGGATTCATGGACCATTTGCATAAGCAGATTTGGGCGAGGAGAATGGAGGGGTATTGCGGCTGGTCATTAATATGCCAGCTAATTCAGCACATTGTAAGCCCATTGATGCTTCACTAAAGGGCAGTTATCCCATTGCCATTGTTTAGGCCTGAACCAGTCTCAGCAGTTGTTACAAATTACATTTAATTGATTTAAAATCTGCCATAAACCGCACAATGAGGGGAGATATGGCAATGGTCGACGGCCGAGCAATGCTGCGTGCGATTTCTTTTTCTTTTTTTTTACTACACTAATGTTAATGTCTGCAAGCCCATTCATTTATTAGACAAACAGCTGGCTCTGTGTTTGTGAGATAACCATCATAAGCGGATGATTTGCATATTTTACAGCATCACTAACACAAACGCACATTTCAAAACACATTCACAAGCTGATTTTTCGACACGTTTTGTAAAACGACGCCCGTCGATCGCGTCCTTTGACTTTTTTTAGCCGAGATACTCTCCAAAGTGAGTGAGTGATTACTGCGTGAGGGGGGGATGTTTGTGCCGCCATGACTCAGCCGCGCACTCCACATTTTCACACTCGGCACCAATTAGTGGCTGCAACAAAGCCTGACCAAAAATAAACACAGCAGTATTGCATACTTATTACTACAATAAGACGTAATCCCTGGGATATGCTGAACAATATTAGCTTTTCAATTACTCCTCGGAGCCATTGAGCGGCAGTCTATTGAAACAGAGAGCAACCCCCCCAACACACACAAACATACACACAGACACACACACACACACCCTGCCCTCCACAGGCTACTCCAACATAGTGCTTGAGATGTGAGAGCCTTAAACATAGCACCCCTCAGCATACACACCAGAGGCTCCTCGCTCCTCCTCCTTGTTTATTCTGCTCTTCTTCTTCTCACCACTCCATTTTCTGACTCCCTGACTCCGAACAACAGTGATGCAAAGGGTACAGACGTGTGTGTGTGTGTGTGGTTGCATGGAGAGAGGAAAAACACATGATGCAATGCTATTTTGTAATAACCAAGCGAATAGTGAGGCAATTATGATCAGGATGGTGTTGTTAATGATTATGCGAATGCGAGAAATGGTGAGGGTGGCGATGAGAATGACAGCGTGGATGATGAAAGCAGCAATGGTGGAGGATGAAGAAGAAGAAGGAGGAGGAGGAAGTGGTGCTGCATCTCTTCCTGAGATGCCCCACCATTTGTGAGGCCCTGACCCGCTCTTCAGCAGTCGCCATTGTCAGCGGGTCCTTCGAGAGGTTTGTATGCTGCGGGGGCCTCTGTGTATTCTTCCCCCCTGCTCTCCTCGATCTCATGCCCCTGATAGGGCCACATCAAAGCTGAGGGAGCTGTGCTTTGTGGGGCCTTGGTCCCTTGACTCTCAACATGTGGTTTTGTGGCTCTGGACATCGGCACCTTTTAACCCATTCTGTCGAGATTAGGCATCGCCTTCAATTGGGCATTAGTGAAACTATAGTAACCAATAAGAAGCTTGTCGCTGAATGGAAACTATGTATCTTGTCACAGTGGAGCTGTCGGAACATCACGATCCCAGACAAGTTCCTCGGCAGGATTTTGGCTGCCTGGATGGGGGCCCCTTCTTTTCATGCTGACACCCAAGTAAACTCCTTCCACACACACTCACAGAGACACACACACACACACACACACAGAGACACACATTTTTTTTTTCAGCCCAGGCACTGTAATGGTAATTTATATTCAACACAAAGAGGGGGGAAACATTGTTTTCCACAGGGCACAAGCATTTAATTATCTCCGTTTTTTGTTTTTTTTAAATGTCTTGCCTACAACAGTGAGTGAGAAAATTGGACCAAAATGAATAACCAACAACAGTTTAAGAAAGGGGAGGGGGGAATTGCTGCACACGATGGCTAAGAGTGTAGGGTTTGGAATCCTGGGAAATAAACAGGAACTAATGGAGTGGCTCTCTGCTGCAGTCTTGGCTGGCAGAGGGCTGGTCCTGGGGAGAGAGGAAGGGCAGGCGAAGGGCCAGGCAGTGTCAGCGGCCCCCAGCTTCATTAAGAGGTGCAAACACAGCTCCACAGTACTCAGGCCTAGGGCTCCATCAGTCAGATACTGGCTTTAGCCCGGGTTTAACATGAGCTAAAGACTCCAGACATCAAACACTCGTTAAAGCCAGGCTCCTGGAGCAACTGTCACTGGCTAGCAGCTCGCTCCAGATTCCTATTGAGGGGGGAATCTTCACACATCCCCAGGTCGGCTCTCTCCACTCCAGCACCAGTCAACGGTGTGGATTACTGAGGCTACTAGTCAAAACATTTATTCGCCGAGCAAAGCTGGTCTGCCCTTTGCTTTGCTCGCCACATACCCCTGCTATCAGATGGCCGTTTATTTAAATGATTTTTGCATGATTCTCCCATTTGCAGACAGCTCAAACTGCTGACCAAAGGTTCATACTGTCAGTGTGCACACGGTTTGACGCGCGGCTACTTGCAAACCCGACGCAAAGCCACGCTAATGCCATCAAATATACACATCATAGCGTTGACACTTGGCTGGTGCTTTTTTTGTCCATCCGTTTTGTTATAAAGCCCCAGTTACAGTGTTCAATTGATGCTGCTCAGTCGACACAAGTCGACTCTGGCTCGGGCCGAGCGGGGAGAATCAGCATGAGGGAGGATTGATTTTTGGCTGGGTGCGGACAGTGAGCGAGGGACAGTGGGCCTCCAGACAGAAGCTTGGCTGGACCCTGCGAAGACTGGAGCCTTCTGTGAGGTTGCCTGCCCCACCACATGGAGTGCTCCAACAGTGACCCTGCGCAAACTGGCAACTGCCAACCGTCTGCTTCCGTCTGCTTGGCATATTTGGCCATTTAGTGGGCGCTTGTGAAGATCAAATGGGTTAAGATCGCCCCTCTTAGTGAGCGGGGGAAAAAGAACATCAAAAAGGTGTAAATTTCACTTCCCCACTTTTGATTAAGTCAAGCATGAAAAGAAATGTAATACTCTCAAGTGGCAAGGGTTTACACTATTGATGCTGTTACTTCTGCTTCAGGAGGCCCAATCAGCCGACAGGGAGCTGAGTAAACTCGCCCTGAGTTTTAGGGGAGGCCAGATGGAGGGCTTTTGCTGTGCCTGAAAAGACAGCTTAAGAGCTCGCCTCCTCAATCCCACTCAATACTGACTGTGTGAAATCCTGGCCCTGGCTAACCCCCCAACCCACCCGCCTTCTCCAAAGCTGGTGGCTACCACCATATGGGCTTGTTTAAAAACTCCCACAGGCTGGTACAAAGCACAACAACACAGTTTTCATATCAAGTACTCTCTCAAAGAGGCCCCCCCTCCGACTCCTTCCCTTCCGATTCCAAAGGCTGTCACGGGTTCTGCTCTGATTAATAGTTGGTGTTGGCCGTCTGTTTTGGCAGATCATTTTGTGCGATGATTAATATGAATTTACCAGCTCCATCCAGATTTCATAGGTTACAAAAGGAACTGCTGATTGACTAAATGTTTGCCTTTTCACCTGCAAAAAAAAAACAAAACAAACAAAACAAACACACGCACTGCCAAATATTGGAGAGATATTAGTGGGGTGACCCTCCAGGGTAACATTGCACCTCCTTGCTATGCTTTGTTGCGACAGCCTCACACAAAGCAAAAGTGAAGTAGAGCAGTGCCCCTGGTAGTATGTGGTGGACAGCAGAATGGAATGGCTTTTGTAAAGACTTAATAGAATCTTTAACCGTTCCAACAATCCACTCCCATGGAGTTGCATTAAGTAGATATTGTAAAGGGAAAATGACCTAAATAGCTCAACATCAACCTCATTAGGCATGCAGGCAGGGCCCGGGCCATTTCATGGTGGAAGCTATTGTCAAGGCTCACCCCAGGTAAGCATTAAATTGCAAATGATACCCTGAAAGGCAGAGAGGAGAGGGCAGAGAGGGAGAGAGTGAATATAGCAAACACAGAGAAAATGGTTCTCAGGACAACAGCGAATGAAAAGGCGGTTTGGAGGTGCTGCTCTGACCGTAAAAAATCCAATACATCACAGCTTTTGGGGAGCAAATTCCACTCGTCTCCTAAGTGTCTTATTTGTAAGCAATGCTGAGCACAGGCCTGTGTGGAGGGACGGAGAAAAAAATAGAGAGGGGAGCAAGAGAGAGGACCTAATGACAGACTGATAGCAATTACTTGTGCCCGTCAACGGCTCCTCTCCCTCCCAGCATTCCAGGGGAAAATTAGACGAGTGGGAAAAATAAGGCAGAAGAAAAAAGGATAAGGGGCTGAAAACAGTTTAGATTGAGTCTGAAGAAGTAGTCTCTGTAGTCCCTCTCCACTATCACAAACTTTCCTAGCAGAAGTCTATCTCTCAGCAAATCAATAGCCGCATCCTCTGCACCAAACAATCTTCACCTAATGACCCCCTTGGATCAACATGTTAATAAAGGGCTCTCCGAAGAACAGTTTGCAACTACAAAGTGCTCTTGTGAGTGACATTAAAAGATGCTCGGAGAACGGGAGGTGTGCTCCCCGGCGGAACCGCTTTCTGTCACCCTTCTCGGTGAGAAATTGTACCTTTGCATATTCCTTGTCACCGCTGGCGTAAGTGAAAGGACCCCCGAGGACAGCGTTAGTCACCGCTTGCCTTGCGGAGTGGAGTAAATTAAAGCGGGGGATTAGGGCAGGCAAAATTGTGGATGACAAGCAAGGCGGTGGTGGCCACATCAAGTGCTCTTTAGGCCCATATGTCTTCATGAGGCTCTGCGGTAGGGGCCACCAATGAGCCCCGTCGCACAGCAGCTTCGTTTATTCACGCTGAAGTGGACAAACGCTGCTCCTCTCTCACTCCATCTATCTGTCCGCTCCTCATCCTATTTGTAGTGTGTGCTTATATGCAGAGAAATAACATGTATCTTAAGTGTTTGCCTGACGTGTAGCTCTACTTGCCATTTCAAAGTATGAATCAATTAATGAATCAATCTGAAATAAATCAAACAAAACACTATCAAATAAAATATAAAATAGTTTTCTCACCTTTCCTGCACGAGACTTTTACACTCAGCTTTTAAAATCTATTGATTTTCATGCTCCAGTCGTGTGAAATTGTATCCTAAAATAAACAATAAACCAAAACAAATTTAACACATAAAGTTGTGAGGAAGCTAAGAGAATATTTTAACACTGGTTAATCCTTATTCTCCATGGAGAAACAATCTCCGACCTTAATCTGCTTCCAGGAGCGGTGTGGAATATACCTACCTTTAGGGCTGAAAAGAGATGTGTGTGTGTGTGTGTGAATGTGTGTGTGTGTGTGTGTGTGTGTGTGTGTGTGTGTGTGTGTGTGTGTGTGTGTGTGTGTGTGTGTGTGAATGTGTGTGTGTGTGTGTGTGTGTGTGTGTGTGTGTGTGTGTGTGTGTGTGTGTGTGTGTGTGTGTGTGTGTGTGCTTTAGATGTAGAATTACCATGCAATTACAATATAATGACACACATTAATCGTTTGGGTTTCTCCAGCGCAACTGCGGGACCGTGTTGGATGCATTAATTAGCGAGCTCCTCGTGTTGTGGCCTGGCAATTGTTAACATTTGAAAAAGGCTCTCCAGCCACCACGCTCCCACAGATAAATATCCTCTGGCTAGTAGATGAAAATATCAAAAACAACTGTGACCGCGTATGAAAGGGAACGTGACGACACCACCCGGGCGGGAGGCAATAGTGAGCATGCTGGGAAATCCAGAGGCATTGAAAATGTGTGTGTGTGTGTGTGTATTCAGCTTAAATGTTTGTTGTATGTGCAGATATGTTTACTTATAGTTCCTACAACATTACCCAGTTGCACAGTGGGCTCCATCAGCCACAAGGCTACAAAGGTGATGCTTGCATTTTTCACACAAACACTACTGCAATCTGTGTTATCTGTGACTTGCCTGGCTCTATGTCAAATATAGAGAAATATAAGGCACTGCAATATAAAAAGGGACCATTTTATTGTATTGAGTCATTTTACTCATGAATGTCCTTATTTACATCTCTCTTTTTACTGATCCTTATTGGATTATGCTAGCCTCCCTCTCATCTCGTATGCAGGCGCAGTGTTAAATCTATGAGTGAACTCAGTGGGAAACAGCCAGTGGGTGCTCTAATGAAAGTGACTCTGCTGCCCTACAGAGAGGTCAAGCTTTTACACCTGGCCATAACCACATGGGGCCACACTGCATGCGTGGCCTTGGAAATGACTGTCAGATAAGGAACTGCATAATTTAGATGCAGGGATCAGACCAGCAGCTAAGCAAGATGAAGGTAACAACAGAGTGAAAAGTCAGCTTATTAACTTGGAGTTATTTAAGCATTAATTTATTTATTTTTTCAAACTATTCAAGCACCTTCAGTGAGGGCATTTTCATTTTTCAGAAAAGTTGGAAATAATTCTGATTTAACATTGGAATGATAGAATATTGTTGGGAGGATTTTTTTTATTTTTATTTTTTTCAATTTTCCTGGTGTTTTCCACACATTTTGCAAGAATGATTCCATCGTAGATGATCTTTGACGAACTCCTTGCCTTTTCATACCTTTATAATAAATTTGAATGCAGGTTGCCGGTAATATGTGTGTGTATGTGTGTATTGCCACTATCACACCAGAGGATGGCAGAGTGGTTGATGAGACTTGGCTTCATGGAGCTTGGATCCTGTGGCTGCTTTGGATGCAGGGGAGGGCTTAAACAGTGAGCTTTGGGCCCCATTAAGCACTACAAAGCCTGCTTATTTCCCCAATTCCACACCTCCCTTTAAATTATCCGGCATTCTATGAATTGTAAGAAGGGGAGAAAAAAAAGAAAAAAAGCAGAGGCAGTTAAATCCAACTCCGAGTGGCATCTTGCATCACATTTCAAAGGTATCTCAAAACATACCCAGAGGATGTAAGTGACAGTTTTGACACTAATTCTGGGAACCTAATAAAAAGTGAGTATATATACATATAAGAAATATCCCTCCATTCCTTTCAGATGATCAGATTCGACAACCGTGCAGGAGCAACGGACAGGTATAATGACAATCACAGGATATTTCTTCTGGGGAATCTACTGGCATAACAATGCTAAGGACAAATGGGTCCTTTAAAATGTGTCTCACACAAAGAAAAGTTCACCGTCTACATGGGACCTTCAAACAGCGCTAAGATCTATAGGCTGCTAACTTGTGTTTCCAGTAGCCTGCATCCGTCCATCTGGCTGCCGTGTCCAGGTCCTCTGGCCCCCACAAGCAGTCTGTGCAGCTAGACTCCATGCATGGCCTGATCCTCTTGGCAGCCAACGATGCAGCACGCTAATGAAGAGGTAATGAGCCAGCAGATCCCTGCGATCTGCACGGGGGCCACAGTGCAAAAGTTTACGTTCCCAGGACATGGAGGGAGAGCATGCCGAACAAGCTGCAGGATGAAAGCTGGGCCTGAGTCGGCCGCATAGATCTACAGCCACAGAGGGGATTACAGACACCTACTTCCAGCTTAGGCTGGAGTTTTTGAAGTTTGGGCATAGGAGGGGAGGGATCCCTTTGGCAGAGTCCTGTTTGATTCTGGTGGGAGTCCGTCTCTAATCCCCCCTTCCCGTTCTCACCTTCTGCCTGATCCACTGCAGCCTCTCATCCCCGTGGTCCAGGATCATTATCCACCTTGGCCAAGGGGGCTCCCCCTCATTAATTTCCCTAAGCAGATTACAGAGTGTGCGTTTGTTGTTGTTGTTTGAGCCATCTGATTTGCCTAAGCCCTTTGTTTTTTCATCTGGTTTACACTTTAATGCCCCCCGAATGAGTTTCAATGACGGGGAGGATCAACCTGACCCACTGGCAATACAGCAGAGAACTTAAGAGAAGCGGGGCTAGCCCGAGGGGGTGGATGAAGGGAGGAGCATATCTTACTTCTCTCCACTGCAGATTTAGATGTTCAGAAGGAGGAGACAAGTGTTGATTTAACCTCAACTCATCTCCTCAGAGTGGAGCTAAAGACTAAGTGGGAGACTGGATCACCGGCTGCAATCAGCAGGCCGATATGGCCCACAGGCCCATCGTTAGCTTCCCTGGATTACAAATGACGCAGCTGCTGGGGCCAAACCGGACCTAGCTGTCTCCCCACAGCCAAATACCCCTCTGAAAAATGAACCCCCAGAGTGATGTGGTCAGTTGGCAGGCCACGCAAACTCGTCGCTGAATTTGGGGCGGTCGGTACAATCCAAAAGCTGGAGGGGGAATTAGTTTGCAATGACCGCTTGGTCGCGCCGGTCGCTCCATCTTCTTCGTGTGACATCTCATTAGTAAGATGAACGCAGCCTGACCTGGGTCCAACAGCACTTGGCAGTCCAGTATGCTCTCCCGTCTGACACACCTCTCACACATCATTATCAGCTATTAGCCACAGTGAGCTGAACATTACATAATTAATCCAGCTTTTCATAGGCAAAGGTGGAGGGGTGCATTCACTGGCATACGACTGACTACCTCAACCAGAATTGAAGATTTTGCATTCTTTGTTTTGAGCCTTGTGGACACAAACCAGCTAGCTTTGTCACAACGACTCCCAAATGCATTATCAAAAACACAACAATTCACAGGTATTCCATCACCGCAAGAGACAGACTTATGGACATCTTAAAGCAAATTTATTTTTTTGTCCAAAACTAGTGTTTACAGCAACAAAAATGGCTTCAACCGAGCAAGGGTAAAAAAAATAAATTACAAAAAGGCAGCGTAAACATCCACCAACAATCACACAAGCATCCTGGCCCAACCCCCCCACCCCGATTTTACCTGGTTCCTATCTGCAGCAAACAATTCCACACAATTAATCTGATCCAAATGTAATTGATTGATAAGGGGCAGAAGGGGCCGTCACTCACCTTGCTGCGTTGCATTTGTCTGGGAGCGCAGACAGACAGTGCAGATGTCATCAGGTCCATCAACGGGCTGGACTTTATCAGGCCTTGGGATCGAAACACAGTCCTTTTGGAGGATGATCAGCATCACCCAGAGAGGGAGAGCGGTAAAAAGGTAGAACTAATGGGACGCTCTTGTACACCTCATCTCCATCTTGATCTAACAGGCCGCCCACGCTTAAGGTCACAGCGGTCACAAGTGCTCTTTTTAAAAGATTCTCCTTTAAACACTGGGTAGCCAGACATTTCTTTTTCTCAATAATCTTTTCCAAAATCGTATTTCTTCCATCAGCTACAAAAGCACGTAGATAACCAGACAATGCTTGTTCCTAGAACTCCTGAGTGGGAGGGATGAAAGATTTTGGTTGAATAAACACAACCTTGTGTAACCTACAATGATTTCCACGGTTCAGAGCTGCACCTGGAGAACGCCGTGGCCTGTTTTCTCCTTAACCTGCAATCTTAGAATGGCTGTTTGTGTAAATCTGTGTGATGACTCACATAGATGCTGTCCTCTAAACGGCAACAGCTCCTAGGTATTTAGCATTGGTTTAGACTAGGACACAAAAGACACAACAACATGGGAATAAACTGTTATTTATGCATGCACAAGCAAAGTATTTGTATATGGCTGCCGTGTGCCGTAATTGCCCGTCTGCAGCCGACTCTGCACTGACCGCATCCTCACTTTTTGCTCAGTTGCTTGCTAAACATGGGTAGTCTGTTGCATGAGTAATGTTCATTGTTGCCATCTATCTAGAAACTAGACAAAACATTTTTTTAGCTTGTATATACCGAGGTTTGGCTTGTAAGGCAATGCCCTTTTTTTTTATATTCCCTTGCTTCTGTCTTGCATGAACTTGAATTCCTCATACTTGACTTGAATTATTCAATACAAATATTGAAATATATTTAATAAAACAATATCATGGAATGACACTGATTATAAGCAAATATTTTTGAATATAATATTCAATTAAATTCTTATTTAGAAGTAGCTGCAATTAACTCAAACGTACAATTCTAAGGGCAACTAGCTGTGTAAGGTTGCAAAAGAGTGTTTGTACTGAATAATAGCTTTTAAATCAGTACACTCATGTAATACATACAAAAACAACTCATGTCGTTTCATCTTCAGCTCACAATACTCAGTTTTCAAGCCAGTTAAAATATATATTTTGCTAATGGGGTGAAATAATTCAATTTTTTTTGGCATTTCAGGTTTGTTTACTTGGTGTCTAGAGATGAGGGGAATTTTCTTTGGACCAGCTGATTAGAATTGGAAATATATGGAATAATCATACGGTCATGTTTGTTCTTGTTTCGAGAAAATTAGATTTTAAGATTTCATAATCGACATAGTGAGAGTGGCATGAGGAAAGTTCAATAATTTACTTGGCTGGAGTGTTGGCCTACTGTTGTCCACCATGAACAAAATATGAGACAAATGTGTCCAAATATGAAACTGGTGATGCTCCGTTTGAGAAAAAAGAAAAAAAAAAAAAAACTTTAATCAGAAAAATACTTACTGTAGCTACTCTCTAATCTGGAAGCCCACACTGACCAAACCTGTAACTTTGGACTATGTTCAAGCTCTACCTGCTCTCTTACCCTGAATCTGCTTTTTCTGTAACTGGTTTAACATCTGGAAGAGTCCTGGCACTGATGAACGGCCCGCTGTGAGCATTTACTATCCATGACATGCAGGAGATTATCTACCTCCATTTCTGGGCTTGGCTATAACTTGGCTTCCGTTTCTCACTGGATGAAGTCAATTACGTCCTTGAAGGTATAATTTCTCTCTCTTATTTCGTGGAGAGCAGCACAATCATAGAGTCTAACTGGACTTTAGCTCTGTGTCAAAGTGTTTGAATATTCCTTTTCAGCAGATATAATTTACTGATGCACCACTCACAAGCGGTGTGTCTATTTCTTTTATAGTTATGTTCTGCCTGCAACACCCGGGCCCTCTGGGGCCCCTGTAGGATACGGGCAGCGAGTTCGGCAGGGTACAAGACCAAGCTGGTAGAAATCTGCTTCCCGTGTTAAGCCGGGAAGAAGAGACAGAGGTGAAGGTGGAGATGGGGGGGGGATAGGGGTGAAGTCCACAACCACACCGGGCTTCAGTGGCAGAGGGAAGCTGTAGGCTGTGGCGTGGGCTCCCTAATGGCCTCACCCCACTGATCCCGCAAATTCGGTAAACTTCATGGAAATTTAATAAGTGCCGCTGCTTTGTGTTCACCCGCAGAGCCCGGGCCTGGTGCTGGGAGGCACATGTGTGATGGTTTACCCGCAGACACTCGCTGGCCTGTTTCTGAGGCAGACGGAGTAAAGTCCCTCTTAGTGCTGTGGCTCTCTGAGCCAGGGAAGGAGCTGTGACCCCAGGGGCCGTGCTGCTTCAGCCAATATAGACTCTGTACGTCCTGAGGGGCAATAATATGTGGGGCTGGCCCGGGCCCGTTTCATTTCCCCTCCCTTCTCTCTCTCCCTCTTTTCCCTCCCTTCAAAGGGCCCTGCTCAGCTGCTCCTGCCAGGCTACAGAGCTCTTTGAGTTAAAAGGACAGCGATTCTCATTTGAAATCGCTGCCTTTGCTCCCTCGTCTCTCCTTTTTTTTCAGGGGCTGGCTTCTGCTGGCTGCACCACACTGAGCAGTGCTCTGCCATGACAACTAAATAGGCCCCCTAATACCACTTCATAAAGCCGAGGAGTATCCTCCAGGCAAGGAGCTGTAAATTAAAGGCATAAATGTTGCCTTCATGGAAAGCGCAAAAGAGTGAACCTTCCACTGAAATGACAGGAGTGGCTTAACAGTCCAGGCTAAATGATACCTTAACCAGCCATAATTTATAGGCATGTCCTAGGGTGAGAAATAAATGGATCTCCCGGTTATGAGGACTGTGAACGGAGACCATGTTGCTCGATGCGTGTGCTTTTATGCGTGTGTGTGTGCGTGTGTGTGTGTGTGTGTGTGTCAGCGGGGGGCTTATCAACAAGTGTGGCTAAGGAGGATGATATTAGCTACAGTGCAGGGTGAGATTAGAGATATGACATGAATGGTATTAATGTGTCGCTCAGCCTGAAACTGACAATGCTAGGGAATTATGATACCAACATCGAGATAAAAAAACCACACACACTCACTTAATGTATGCGCCGAGGTGATGTATCGTCCAACTTTCATGCCAGCAGGTAGACGTGGAGAATGTATTTCATTTCTACAACCGTCATCATTCAAACCCTGTCCATCACAGCCACATAAACAGTTTCATAAACAGCTCAGCTTTACCGGTTTACCTTGTCATCATTCATTCTCTAAGAGAGGGATCCCACCAGAATGACAGATGAGGAGGAGAAGAAGAAGAAACAACATGAAAAAGGATTTCGTCGGGCTTTCCCAAACACACAGGGGGGAGAAAAAAAAAGATGTTATTCTGCTGTTTATTTAGTCCCACTGCCTCACCGGTCGACAGACAACAATGAGCAAGTGCAGGTACCTATTGCAGGATATGACAAGAGATGAAGATAAGTGAAGGAGCAGTCTGAGACATGAGAGCCTTCTTTCACTGTTTCTCTGTCCTCCCTTCCGTCTGCCTGTATACCTCTCCCTCCCTATGATGATGTGACAAGGCTGCTAAGCAGATATATGCACCCATCCTTTACGCACCAGGCCGTCTGTAACAGAACAATTGCTCAATTTATTTTTCACATCATTGTTTCCCCCCTTTTTAGTGTGTCACGGGTGTCCTCGCGTCGTGGGCGTTGCGATGGCGGGGGTGAGATAGGAGGGCAAACAGGCGCAAAGTGGAAGGATGCAGGGCTTCTCCAAGGGGGATGTTTGGCTTTGTAATTTCACCCTTGAAATTTGTGATTACAAACGGGACAACTTTTTTAATTTTCTCTTTTGTCTGGATTCAGCTGGCTGACAGTCTGGCCCAGCAGCCAGGCCTTTTAATCAATCACCTAGATAATCAAATGTCACTGGCTATCTGCTCCATGTAATTACTTTTGCAATTAAAAATCAATCTCCAGTCACCCCGTCTAATTAGAGGGATGGGCAGATCTTCATCTAGATTGATTTTATAATACATATTGACTTCAAATGCCATAACATTGCCATATTCCCTCATTTTCATGCTGCGGAGCATCAAAACAAAATGCCAGGGATTATGGGGAGGTGCAGTGAGCGGTTGTTCCGATTCTGCGTACCAGGAAAAGGTCTCCAATCTAGGAAAGGTTCACCTTGCTTGCTTGTCTGTAATGACAACACTCATCCTCTCTGCTCTCATTGGCAGAGGGAGGAGGGACAAACGATCTACATGATGAGAGAAAAAAAAAGTTTGTTCTGGAGAATAAGCCTATATTGTAGGATAAAAATAGACCCCTCTCCACAATAGAAATCAAATCTCTTGCCATTATAATAATGATGTTGTGGGGACACATGGAGAACATTAGCTTCTAATACAATGTTGACATCTTAACACGTGTTATCTGAGGGCTGTGACGTGTCTCCGGAGGTGTCCCCCTGCGCCATACATCATGACACCCAGGCAGCCTGCTGTGGCAGACACAAACAAATAAAAACTCCACCAGAGATGCCTTGTTCCTGACTCTCTCCCTGCTTTTAGCAGATTTGTTCCCAGGGAAACAGACGGATGTGTCCATCTGGAAGACATCATAATGGCCTGCATGGCCACCGTCGGGGACAGGCGTGTGACAGGCGCGTGTGTGTGCTCGGTGCCCTACCGCGCGTCTTCCTGTCTCTCATCTCCACCTCGTTGCCTTCGGCGGGAAAAGACTTAAAGTACTGACAGGTCCAATAATGGAGCTTTCCGATGTAGGCTTATTTAGACACACACACACCCGAGTAGACAGAAACACATATGCAGAGACATATACGCAAAAAAAAACACACACACGAACAGGCACAGCCTCGGGGAAAGTGCCACTCATACACACAAGCCAAACAGTGGAGCCTACAGGGAGACATGAAGCTCAAGGACCAGCTGTGTGCAGAACCTTGAGAACCCCGGAATGCAAATAACAGTGGAAAAAGGCTGCTACGGGCTTGTAATACAGATATGTACACAGCTAAGTTTAACTGTATTGAGGTCTCTCTTGATTTGATTGAAGCTATCCTACTTCTCATGTTGCGATTACACAGTTATGAAAGATGGCCTCTTTCTATATGATGTCCATAATTGATTGATTCTGTCCATAAGACATGTGACGAGGAGCGTCCTTTCCTCCCCTTGGCTGATGATAATAGAGAGCTCGAGAGTCTCTCGTTGCTATCCTGTCTGGTGCGGTGATTAAAGCGGACATCAAAAACTCCACATAACCCGAGAGGAGGAGGAGGGGGGGGTGAAGGAGAGATGGACAGCTGGGAAGAGAGATTGAAGAGCAGAAGAGGTTATTTAACCCAACATCACAAACAGACTTGGCAACGCTGCACCTTTCTATTACTCACTAAAGACCAAAACAAAGGGCATGTATCTTGCAAGACCCCATGCGGCACAAGGGGTGTGATTGGCCCGTGTTAGCCCAGTGCAGCCCGGGCCTTTTCCCGGTGAGACCAGTAATAAGGGGAGCACTTATCATGTGTTGCCTCCAGCCACCACCACCACCACTACAGCAGCAGGCAGGGAGGGAGAGAGAGAGGGGGGAGAGAGGGGAGAGAAGGGCCCACCACAGTCGAGAAGTAATTAATCACCATGGAGTGGGAGCTGTCAAATCCCCAGGTCTTTTGAACTGATAATGCTGCCCACCACAATTTAGCCTGATGGAGATGAGATTTTCGTTTCACCTCTGGCAAGAAAGAGCCAAATAAAGTGGGAAAAAAGAGACAGGGGGAGGGAGAAAGGAGGCGAAGCAGCAAATATATTTTTTGAACAACAGCTGCCAGTGGTGTACTTAATGATTGCCTTGCTCCTCTTAAACCAGGCGTCCTTATCAAGTCTAAGTGTCCCGATCAATACGTTTCCTCTCCAGCATTCCTGAAATAGCTCACACATCAACTCTCTCTCCCCCAGTAACCCCCCCTCCGCCCCTTTTCTCCCTCTGTTACAGCACCATCTGTTATTATAGCCTGATCACTGAGTGTCTCTGCCAGTCAGACATATGAACAAGTCAATATTGGTTCTGATACAAAAAGTTATGCTCATTGCTATGCACTTTCAACCTTGATGTTAGTGGATCGGGACTGACTTGTCAGTTTACTGCTGCATTTAACAGCTAGGGATGTCAATAATAATTGCCACATGGCATTCTTTAAGATTTAAAGTCCATACAGAATTAATTTGTGACTCTTTATTTGGTTTTGTGAGTATCTGCTTTGCACAATAAATTAATACAATACACAAATTAACGATTTTGTCTGAGTAAACTTTGTATCTGGACTTATTTTCAATGGATCAATTTGTTATGGTTTCTGATAAAAAGACAGAAATACAGTCTTAATAGAAGTGGGAGATGGATTATAAAAACACAGATGCAGGATATATCTGAATTATTAATGTGGGGCCTATTTACAACTCTCTTGTAACATTTTCCTGTGGTGAATGCCCAGTTTGTATTCATAGACATGATATTGGATTTGACACCAACCAAAGTGAATAAATATGGAATTTCACCAACAGAATGCCTCCATGTTTGATGTGCGTCTCGTGTTTGTTTTGACATTTTAACGCTGCTATTCCCATGGTCAAAGTGCGCTCTGAGAGCCAGAGTTCGTGACCTCTGATGGTTTGAGTTTTGCGACACTAGATGGAGGCGCTAAGCACTGGCTTTAGCAAAGGGGATGGTGGGCTCTGCCGTGTGGCCCCGTCTGTGGAATGTTTTCGTACACTCTTTTTAAAAGCACATATCCAAGCAGGTTTACCAGCGGATTGGGTGTCAGGAACAAATAAGCATGATGGCTCTCCAGAATCCACACTTGATAAGAGAAGTGAGGCGGCTACAAATAGAGGAAGGAGCTGCCATCCAGCAGAGGCAGAGATGAAAGAGAGACAGCTGCCCTGGAACGGGTCAGGGTCCTTATCAGTCTGGCTGGGTCCTGTGTCAGACTAGGACTATTATAAGTGGGCTGTGCTGTGCTGAAAGTTCAAAGTCCTTCCCTCCCTCTCTCCTCCTTTCCGCCCCTCTCACCTTTACATTGAATGATAGCGATGTTGTTCTTCTCTATTCAACCATGATTATGTGACACAGGTTATAATGCCCTGGATTGCATGTTACAGTCTGAGTCTCGCAAATGAGACCTGGAAGTTAAGTACTGCATGTGCTTTTTAACTAGGTAATACATATATTTCTTCCTGGTAAAGTACACAAAGCACTCATAGCCTGCCATACAAACATGTTTAAGTCTAAAACGCATCAATTCTGAAGTCCTTCAGTCATTTCTTTTCTATTTTAATTAAGAATTGCTGTCTTAAAAGACATTTCTGTGTTTTTTTCTACCCTTCTGCAGCAAAATTAGCATGTCAACACGATGGTCTTATTGACATTGAAGGTATTTTTACCTTTTGTCCTGACTTCACACTCTTTGGAAGTAGAACATTCGGCGATGGAGAACAGGTTTCCTTTTTATTGCTGTGACATATAGTCAATACTCAATATAGTCCTTGACACCCGGAGGCACAATAGCAGTCACTTGTGTATAAAGAGTGTCAGCGAGTTATTTTGACCCCCTACTGTAATCATGACCTTTCCAATAACACGACTCCCCCACAGAGTCTCATTCCCTAAAGGCTCTTCCAACTAAGGGCTAAAATTGCATTACCCCCAGCCAGCATTCACAGCTCAGCAGCTTCTAAACAAGCTACTGTTCACACACATCCACACATGTATGGATGCGATTGGCAAGGACAATAAATGCCTGAACAGTGCACAAACGCACGCGCATGCACGCATACGTGTGAATGCACTCAGACACAAACCAGAAATAGACATAGACACACATATACGTACATCAACGAGGCCTGCATATTTTAGCTCAGGGGAACATAACATGTAACCAGCGATATCATGCGTAAATGAAAGCGAAAATGATATGGCATGCATTTCATTCTTTTGTAAGATTGCGTCCCCAGGTCATTGACTAAATAATTAGGCGATTGAAGTGACAGATTAAAGGCAGATTGGAAGTGACTGTGAAAGCAGGATAATGTTTCTCTAATCAGCTTGGTCGGAGAAATGCAGATTGTGAAATTTTCCAGCTACTTCCTTAGAAAAATGCATTTCACTTCTGATTAGGGATGATTAGTGTGTTGGTGGAGGAGGAGGGGGGTCAGGGCCTCATGCTCCTGGGTTCCTGAGGCCAGAGAGAGAGAGAGAGGGAGGGAGAGAGAGAGAGAGAGAGAGAGAGAGAGGGAGGAAGGGAGGGAGCAGGGTTGGGGGGCATAGGTGGAGTGCCAGCATACATAAGCACAGGGCAAAGCCTCAGAGAATGACTGGAAATGATAGAGCTGGAACTAGTTAGAGAGAAAACAAAAAAAATACACTGTCCTCTCAATTCAAAGGGGATGATTTAGGAGCAGATAAGCTTTTGAAAGAAGAGAAGATCACGTAAGAGGAAGCATGGGATTGCTCTGAGTCCTGTCCCATAAGGCAGGAAATGGCAGGGGGGGGAGATCTGCTTATCACAACGTTTCAACTAGCGGATCATTTATTTACCCCGGCCATGACAAATATGTCAGATTTACACCGGCTACAAAGTCACCAGGTAAACTCTCACCCCCATACCATAGCAAGGTAATAGTTTCTGAGGCGCAGCATTACAGAAGGTTAAATGTAGAACAGATGTAAAGTATGAAATACAACATGATCAAAGCTAAGGCACTCAGGACAGATGCGGCAGCAAATGATGATGAACGACTCTCTGTAGAATTGTAAGCGGCACACAAATGTAGCGGATTGCAAAGGTTGGGGGATGGGGGTGGGGGGTCAGAGAGAGAGAGAGAGAGAGAGAGAGAGAGAGAGAGAGAGAGAGGAGAGAACACCAGGGAGCAAAACTAGTGTCCAAACTCATCCGGATGATACTCAGCAGAAGGCCTGCGCGATTAAGTTCCTACAGAAGGAATCACCGTTCGGACAAAGCGTAATTGATTTCCCCAAAGGCTCAGAGAGCACCCTTAGTGATCCCTGGGACAGCCTCGCCTGTGAAAAGTTTGCTTTTCTCCCAGGCACGCGGTCACAACTGTATGACATCATCACCTAGAACACATTTTTACTTTTATCTCCGAAAGATATATTATCCATGTGCTGGGCTCTGCTAGTGGAGATCAAAGGCAGCACTCTGTTAAGGCACCGTATTCAAGTGAAACATGATTTTGCTACAGAAAAATAATCTGTTTATTTCAAGATAGATTCTGTTACATACCTGGCTCGCACGGGCATACACAATTCAACTCGACTCGGTTGTTTTTTCCACCAAGAACCACTATTGTTATCGGTTCCAGGTGTTGAAATGAAGAAAGGAAGACAACACATGTTTGATATAATACATGTGGACTGTTGGTAACAATACATACTTATTAACATTTACATGCATTATCGTAATTTGCAAAGACACCTGAAGAGATATTTTTCTTCAATTACGCTCATATACGTTCTACAGTATGCATATCAGCAAGTATCCTGCCTGTGTGCACATCAGAAGCACATTAACACACACATATACCTTTGTCAACACACACACAATTGCAGACATTCACATCCTCTTTAATCTCTTGACGCTCTGTCTAGGATGATCACTGGCTGGTGTGAAGCGTCACGCTCAGAGGGAAACCAGACAGAGGGACACATGTTTGTGCACTCCTAAATGAAGTGTGACCATGGTGCACCTCTGAAGCAGGGGGCTGGGCTGGGGGCTATTATGGGGCCTGACAGCAGGGGGGCGCTGTGATAATTTGATGTGAACTGGCTTGATAAATCACTGTGTTGTTACCTTGGCTTTAGTATCTGTTTATGTCTCTACAAATTGAAACCCCACTGGCACAGGGCTGAGGTAGAGCCACACTCTGGCTCCCACCGATTAGTTCAAGGTGGGGAGAGTTTAGATGGCTGGCCCCTATTGGCCATCTCCCTCATGCTGTTTTGTCTCTCCCTGCTGAGGGAGAAAGCCATGGACATGTGTAAGCAATAAAGCCAAAGGTCTGCCTTCCACCACAGCCTGAGTGAAAGGAATGCAGAACCAAACTATAAAATAATAATGGGCACCGGGGCAGGGAAGAGCCAGGGGAGGGCAGAGGGCGGTGGAGAGGGGGGCATCAGAGACGCACATCTGCAAAGGAGGTGGTGGTGGTGGATTGGGGTGTGGGGGCAGGAGGGTGTTGAGGTGGGGTGGGGTCCTAAAGCAGAGCCCTCATCTGACCCCTGGATGTGCTGTTAAAGGCAGAGCGTAGCAAGCAGCCCAGGCTGGCACCACATCAAAAGGCTGACAGATGAAGGGCAAAGGTCAGTTTGACCTGGGCGCTAAGCTGCTGCTAAGCCTCTTAAAGCCAGAGGAGAGGTGCAGTAACAGGGAGAGAGAGAGGCAAAGAGAGGGGGGGAGACGGAGAAGGAAGGAAGGGAGTAAGTGAGAGTAAGAGCAAGGAATATCATTCACAACTCCTTCCTCCTTTGTGATAATCAAAGGAATGATAAAAACAAACAAAAAAGCCAGTCATGTAGACAGTAAATACAGATGCACAGAAGTCAGACGAGATAACATTAAGTATCTTGTGCAAAATCGTCACGCAAAGGGGCATACTTCATCTAAAAGGTAATAGACCAACATCCCCAAAGCCTGTTTAAAGCAGGTTTTTCATAATCACCGAAAATAAACTACAATCAGCACAATGAGACAGACAGATGGAGTCCTGAGGCATTTATCTGCTTTAAACATTTTTCCCTTAGAAGCCACCAACTTATCATGAGCTTGTCAACACAGTGACACCATTCTTTCAAATGAAACGCTAATGCGCTGATCTGAGCATGCAGCGCCAGTATCTGTTCATGAAATCTGAGGGCTGATCAAAAGGTTCAGTACATCCAGTTCAGTGTATACCTCGGCAAATAAGTGGAAATCATCACAAGTACTCACATAACAAGGATACAAACACAGCGGAGCCGCTTCCAACCAGAGGAGCTATGACAAAGCAAAGCAAATAACACCATGAGGGGGGAAACAGCAGACAGGATTGAAGGGGAGATGAAAAAGAGGGGAGAAAAAAAACAACAAGAGACAAAGTAAAACTTTGAAAAATTCTTACTGATCTCCTTAAAGGAAGTGGACATATTCCACAATGCAACAGAACAGGAAATGCCTACTGTGAGGATAGGGCTCCCCTCTGGACCCCATTAAGGGAATGCATGAAATTAATAGTGACATCATGTTGCTTGGTCAACAAACACAGGTTGATTGATGAAGACAAACGGTCAGGGTGATCGCCAGTTGTTGGCTTTCCCTGGGAGATGCCATTTTCGGCCAGCCTCTACTTCCAGCTAGTGAAAGGGATATGGGCTGTCTCGACAGCCCTGTTCCAATGCCACTACTGTCACTCAAACTCACTCTGGGGTTGTTTTCAACACTTGGGTAAGGAATGTCAGATTTAAGGTTAGCATTCAAACATCATCCTGAGGGGGGACAGAATTTTTTTTTAAATACAGCTGTTTCAATTGCTTTTAGTATTTCTAGTATTTTTGCTACATTTCATATTTCTAACAAATTAAACATTCAAAAGATCCATAACATATATTTATTAGCAATGTATCCTCTTTTTTTCCACCCGAGTCTTGCAAACTATTAATATAGCCTCAACTTCCATGTCCTCAGCCATGTGCTCTGATTTTACCTGGGTGATCTTGAAGGGTTCTTAAGCCAGGAAGGATGTATAATACCTAAAGCATGTTCTGGGTCTGTCTCCTCCAATTTGACTTGGAATACTTCAACAGAGAGACACATTCCGAAGGCATCCTGACCAGAAGCCTGAACCACCTCAACTGGTTCCTTGTAGCGGATAAGTACTGCGGTGTTACTCAAAGCTCCTTGCGGATATCTGCACTCATCACCCTGTCCGTGAGGGTGAATCCAGACACGCCACACAGGAAGTTCATTTTCCTGTCATTACCCAAGGCATATGACCATAGGTGAGAGCCGGACTGTAGACGGACTCATAAATCAAACATCTGCATTAATGTGGACACCGCACCGATCTGCCTTTTGATCTTCAGTCTGTCTTTTTCAACTACCTCGGTGACCTCCGCCAGAGAGTTGGGGAAGGCTTTCCCATAATCTTCCCGCTTTTGGACTCAGAAGTTCCTCAAATAGCTCCCTCCACTGCGTGACGAGATGAGGTCAGCAGTTCTTTTTCGCAGCCTGGGTCTAGAATCATCTCCCTAAGTCATCTGATGGTTTCCCATTGACTCTTTGAGCCAAACCAAAAAGTCCTTATTCAGGGCCTTCACAAACTCTCTGCTGATTTAGGGGTTCTTTGGGTTAGCCAAGCTCGAAAGGCCTCGGTTTTAAACTTGACGGCTCGTGTCCACCAGGAGCTTAGTTGGTTGTACCAACGGGTGGTTTAAACTTCCAGCAGGGATTCGGGGAAAATGTTTCCGGAGCTGATTCACCCTCACGACACATTTGGGCCTTTCTGGCTTCCAGCCCAGCATCTGATCCAGCTTAGCATGAAATGGTAGTTCAACAATTAATTTGCTGGCTCTGTTCCCCTCTTCAATTCAATGTCCAAGACATACACATTACTCTCTGGTCTAGATTAGACTTTGGTCTGAGTTGTTCTTACATAACCATAAAAAGCCTATTTAATATCTATAGTGTGTATCTAATCCCTCTGTATAGCATTGGCAATGCCATTGCATTTCCAAGACTTGAATGGATCTCCATAGTAACAATAACGCAATGCAATGATACAACTTACACAAGCTGTGTTAAAAGAAAAATGTTCCTACATTTCACTTTTATTGCACATTTTCCTTCATGCACGCTAAATACAAGCCACGTTTTGGGCATTGCATTTCACCAGGAAACATCACTCTTTCCTCAAGGTGCTTGTTGTTACAGAGTTTCAGTGATATGCATTGTTTCCATTAATCTCAAATTCTATGCAGCTGTTGGAAGAACTTAACTTTGATTTAGTAAATATCTCTGCACATCTAGAGTTGTGAGCATCAAAGGTGTGCGAGCAGATATCAAAGCGTCCTCCTGTATCGTCTATCCTTGGCAGCTAGACTGTATTTCCATCTCAAGTGCGAAGCAGAAATGACATTGCAAACCTTTTACTGGGCTACCACCTCTGACTGGGATGGCCATTCCAAGTTTCATTTGGGAGATGTGGCGGTAATATTTGCTATTTTTATGCACCAATGACATAAGGATTAAACATTATTGTGGCATGTAGGAAATAGAAAAATGGCATTACAGATGCAAAATGCAAAAGCATCAAAATTGACATCTATGTCTGATTTGGCAAGACTAAGTCATTTTTAACTAGACCTATGCAGCCCCCTTTGTTCCTCTTTTAAATCTAAATATCTTATTTCATAGATAATGTAAAAGCAATTCAAAGCCGTGTATTGAAACACAAATTCAAAGACAAAAATTAAAAAAGAGCTTAAAAATGTTGCCTGAGATTTGAGGGAGAAGTATAATTAGTAGAGTGAATCCAAGGCCACTGTCAGCCGAGAATGACAGTGACTGTTAACTTACTAATTGTGGGGGATCAGAGGTGTGACAACGGCGACTCAGTGAGGAAATAGGACTGAAGAGCCCTTCACTTTACTAGATGCCCTATGATAGGGGAAATTGGTGCCACCAGTGTGTTGCACACGCTAAACTGTGCAACCATCTGCTTCGAGACCTGGGACCAGCTCGAACCACAGGACAGTGGCTGAAACACACAACTCAAGATGGCAGCCGCTCTGCAAAAAGCAAGCCACAAAGCAATTCTGAGTCTCAAAGACGTGGGGCTGAAATATGGAACCGCTTTAGGTGCGACATGGTTACACAAACAGTTGAGCTATTTGGGACGTTGCCAGCGAGGCTGGGCCAAGCAGGATATTGCCCGTATGGTCATCCTACTAAGACTTTGTGAGCAACTACATTTGATATTTCAAAGACAGCCGAAGGAAGGAGCTTGGCGGTAAGTTAATAACAATATAGGATGGCAAAGGAGCAAACTGCTCCATTTATGTTCTTGTCCACATGCTGGTGTGGAGGAGATCACTCGGCCGGTCCCACCGGTATACGATGTTCTCAGTTGTAGTTTCATGGACAAATAACAAAGATCCAACATCAGATAAAGGCATTTGGCTCTTCGGAACAGAGTGGAAAGCCCAGTGCAGCACGAGAGGCTGTCCTTCACTAGCGGAACCATTCTCCACACTTGGCACTGACATAAAAGCAGCTTCTACTCCACTGAAGTACTCACACATACATACGCACATAGATAGACACAAAGACGCACACACACACACACACACAACCCCTCACACAAGCACACACACAATTCAGGAAGTATGCCTGTCACGGACACGCAAGGAAGGGAGGCAGCAAAAACAACTTTCTGTCGACAGGAATAAGAAAAACAACAGTTGAAAGAGGGTCTGCATGAAGAGAGCGCGCGAGACAAAGGCATTCGCTCCGTCAGAACTCATCAGTCTGCAGAAGGGAAATATGTAAGGGAGATGCAACCGTATGAACGCTGTCACTGTCCTCCTGAACGCGAGACAGAGGGGACAGGCTGGTGGAGAGCGAGCTGAGAGTCAAGGAAAAAACCTTCAGTAAAAACCCTTCCACGTCAACAGAGACATTGGCAGGTTGGTGAGGTTTAAGTATGTGTGGGATTACAGGTATACACAACAGTCCGCGGATAGCATGGGGGTTTAAACGCAGGACTTAAACAAACTTTCTATAGCAAATGAGCAGGCACTATGAAAATGGAGGTGTTTAAAGCTCAGTAATGAGTTTCTTTGCCCAAAGGCACGGGGCTCAGCTAAAGAGAAACAGACAGAAGAGAAACATGTCGGAGAGCTAGCCGGCGAGGGCCAGATTACCCTAAGGCCTCCAGGGCCACTCTCCAGAAAATAAGATAAAAGGGCTTATTAATAGCCCTTCGATTTACATGCACTAAGTGGATGTTTATGTTGGAACTTGCTGCTTATGTGTGAACATCCAACAACTGTAAACAGTGCCATTCAGGTCCCATTTCCCTTACATCACTGATATTGTTTCAACTCGCAGAATGGGCGGCCAGAGTTCAAAAAACATCATTTAGGCATTATCTTTTAAGTGGTTCCACAGCTCGGTCTCCCCAAAGCGGTAATCAAGAAGCTTCATTGTTAACTTCCTCTTCTGCCTCTTCACGTTACACTGACTTCTGTATAAACAGCTGAGAAAGGGCACACCGACAGAAGCACTGTTAGTGCTAGTATGGCAGCTCGGTCTAGAGGACTTAACACACACACAATACTTATCTGCAAGAGGCTACTACAGGCCATGAGTTCTGAACACGTCATCAGGCAGGTTTAAATAAAAGCAGAAACACTTTATTCATAGAAGAAACAGCCACTTGTCTCAACTGCAAACTTGAGACGTGTGTATTGAATGTAACTACATTATGTCAGAGGAACATTGCCATTAAATGGTAGATCATAGGAATAAATTGGCATGAGAACAAATAGATTAAATAAATAGGAACCTATTTGATTTCATCCAACCCTGCTAAGTAAAGGTCATGACCAAAACACATTACGCCATTGTATTAAAACACTGGGAAGCCCCCTCATCAACCACATGAAAGAGAGCCACTCAAGAGGAGTGGGGTTCACGGGGAAGCACACAGCGCATGTCCGTAACCCCCACTGCCTTTTATTGGACAAATATAAAATTAACAACAGTCAGGAGCTGTAATGGTGAGCCAGGCTGTTTCCAACACAAATTTCCAATTTGAGGTCAGCTGTATGCTCCTATAAAAGTTTACAGGACTGCTTAAAGAAGAGCTGTCACTTTACAAGAAACAAACTTTTCTAATTAATCTTCACGCTAATAACCCCGGCTCTTTTAATGCGCTTCAAGTCGAATGCATGCCCCTATTAAAGGTAAAGGGAAGGCAAAGCCCAAACTAATGGCTATTGACATAAATCAATAAAAAGGTAGCTGTTAAACTTTCCTTTCTGGGGCAACTAATAGGAAGACTGTAAAAGTACAATGCACACCAAAGAGATGTGACCTAGCTTTTAGCATTAAATTTTATAATACCCTTCTGCTCATGTTAAAATCTGTAACTTGTCAAAACGTACAATGAGGGGTAATAGCACAGGGAGTGCCAATAGCAGAGCTGGCTGCAGACTATTAATACCATTAAAAGAGGGAGAATAACGGAGTAAAAAACAAGGTCAACTGTGGACCAGGGTAATTGGGGTGAAGCAAAAGGTAAGATGTGTTGTTTTTGTTTGATGCATCCGGGGTTTCACACGTTTTAATTTCGGATGTGTCCTCAAAATGTATCCAAAATGCCTGGATGTCATATGTAACAGATCCATTTAACATATAGGACACGTGGACAGCCCGCGTGGAGGTGTTAATGGACTGGTTGACACAAGCATCGTGTTCAGGATTCCAGGCTGGAGTGTTCTCAAAGTGTGTAAGGACACTGCAGCTTTGTTCTGCCAGGACATCAAAGGGACAACCCGAGCTATTTGAACAATGACGCCCGTCTAAATATAGAGGAAGTGATGGACGAAGAGAGCCGGACATGTATGAGGTCACTGTCAGAATGCAAGGGAACATCCATGCCAACATCCATCAGGTGATGAAAGAAGTGCAAATACTTCTTCCCCCGCCAGTGCAGGGTCAGTGAGTGGCTTTTGAATGCGGCCTCTGCCAAGCCACTAAGAGGACTAAGTCACCTTTAAATACTAACTCGGTTATACCTCACGTTCCCAAAGAGAAGCTTTTACCTTCTTAAACCCTATCCATCGAGCAGAAAGGGGTCAGGTCTTATAACATGTGAGACCTCTCCAAGATAAGATCACGGGGAGATTAAGCTCCTGTATCAGAGATTAGGCTAAGTTTGTTTTCTCTCATTTGAACCTGGGTGGGGATAGACCCCCCACCCCCCAGGCCCGGGCATAATGCCATTAGTGGTGTTTTGTTGACAGCAGGCAACGGTAAATGAGGCCCCGCTTTAATCAGCGGCATGCCGGGCTGGTGTCAGAGTTCCCCCATGTCTCCCAGGTGAAAGATGAGCAGGGAGAGAGGTGTTGTCTCCACGTTAATTAAAACTGCTCCCCTCGCACAACGTTTCAGTATTGCTACCGCCAGCCCACCCCCTGAAACCACGACTGTACTCTGAGCATACACTAGCCATTAGCTTAGGAGTGGAGAGAGAGGGGGCAAGCAGCAAGGGGTGTAATTAATCAGGCTAAGATCATGTACTAACCACTTAAAAGCAAGAGGGGGCATTTATCTGCAGGGGAAACAGGTCTGTTTTGGTGTACATGGCAAGTGAAATGTAGAGGAGGTGGTTATTTTGGAGAGAGGGTAACAGTAAGGGAAAGTGAAATTACTTTTTTTAATAACTTATGTTTACTACAAAGACTTATACTAATACTTGCCTAATACGACAGATGTAAGATTTTAGATCCCTTGGCCATTTCCAGTTTTGGTCAACTCAGCTATTAGGTTGAATTGCCTCATCCTCCACTCTCTTCTTTCTTCTCAGAACAGTACAGTACAGTCCACGTCAGAGGGACATGAGACACTGTCCCAGCAGCCTTGCTATTTATCCAGAAATCCCATCCTCCACTGCGGCTTCCTGTTCCCTTGAAGTGAGACATCCTTTCCTGGGGGATCAACTGGATGATCCAGACACAGAGATGTGGATGCTGCTTTAGCCTAGCCATGCCCAGTTACAATAACAACTTCATGCTGTTCGTCCCAGCAGCCTGTCCTGATACGCCAGCCCCATCCCAGCCAGGAGCACCAGGCAGGAGGCCTGTGCGCCCTCAATCTGGCCTGGGCGGATGAGACAAAGAGTGCTTGCTGGAGGGGGTAGGTGGGATGGATTGGGGGGTTAGTCGGGGAGCCCCCCCCCGCTTCCCTCCCCGTACACTATGAAACCTCCTGGCCTCTGATGCAAATGAGGTGGTGGGGGCAAAGAGAGAAAAACAACATGAAGGGAAAAATGGACACAAAGGAGGGATGGGAGGGGAGAAGGCCTCCCAAAGCAGCGCAGCACTGAGGGCCTTTTGAAAACACGGCAGCAGTGAGTGTCAATCAAGCGGTCAGCGTTAACAATGTTAGGCCAGAACAAGCAGGGCTAATGTCCTCTTTGCTCTGCCCAACCCCCCATCACCAGCACCTCCCCAACCTCCCCACCTTCCACAAGCCCCTTTGCGACCACATGAATCTGACTAGTGACAGCTCGCCATCCTGTAATTTGCCAATTTGCACGCATGTCAAAAAGCCAGACCACAGTGAATTATGGCCACGAAATGGGAATAGGCCAAAAAAAAGAAGTGCAAGAGATCTGCAACACAGGGGAGGATAATGGAGATGACGGGGGAAACAGCGGGATGAAATAGATTTGAGTGAAGGCTGCTTTCACAGTGTGTGTGCATCCGTCATAGCAAACATTCGACTCTCTTGATTTCTGCATAACACCAACTGGTGGGCCTTGTTCGCGTGACTGGTGCATTTGAGTCTGCATGTGTGCGAGTGCGCAAGATCGTGTCTTCTCTGACAAGGCCATGTGCGCCATTTGTCTTATGAGCACCGGTGTGTTGACCGGAGTCGAACGAGTCTATCCGCGACTGCTGCGCAGAAAAGTGGGAGATGAGGGGTGATTATCCACGGCTGAGCCATTAATCTCAAGCATTATCAACACCTTGCTGGTGCAATCTGTTTTTCAATCCAGCAGTCCATGAATTCTTCTCCACCAGTGTTTAGTTGTGGTTCGCAATGAGAACTACAGGACCATACAGCACAACAGCAAACTGAAGCACGGCACTCAGATAAAAAGCTATCAATAACACACAGCCTGCTGCTTAGGCATCAGCCAAAGAGCCAAAGAACAGCTTGACCTTTTTCCCCAGCAGAAAAGGAAATATACCTTTAATGTTCATACGCGCATGTCCAAATAGTACACCCCCCCTGCACACATACACACATTCTGACACGTGAAAGAACCATGAAGCCTATATAAATCTCTATCAGGAGACCAGCCAACCTCTCTGCCCCTCGCTGCTGAAAACCATATAATAGTGTAAGGAAGCAGAAACACATTTTCTGGATAGTTGGCAGCTAATGTCCCATAATGGTTTGGGCTGGGTAACTTTCTAAATGTTATTTTTATTGTTAGGTCTAAAAGGTAGGAGAGAAGAAATTCACCCTGAAAAGCTTACAATTGCGTTGGACGTCAACTGTGTGAACAAGAACAGAGGGAGCAGATGAGGTGCCGTGAAACCCCAGCCCACACAAACACATGCTGACAACCAAAATAAACATGCAGCAAAACAGTTTCGGGACGTATACACAAAAATAACAGCATTGCATCTCCGCATTGACATGAAGTCACGTCCTGCAAAGCCCCAAAAAACACAAGCTATCATTGCAACATGTCATTTGGCAATGCAGCGGCTGAGTCTGCCCTTTACACTTGTTTAGCAATGTTTCACGTCTCCAAAAACAATCCTGGGCGCTGATGAACATCTGACAATGGGGGCCACTCGCGACTGCAGGAGATTCTTAAACCATCCGTGAAAGTGAAAATGAGAAGCAATTCTGTTAAACACTCCGCATTATAATGGCTATTTACCACACCGTTGTAACTCTAAAGGGTGGACCTTTAAATGTCTCACAAAGTAATCTCGCCTTGGGTACAGTTGGCTGAATTCTCCATCGCCGGCCCTACAATCTGTCTTGTGTTAAGTGCCTTCCCAAGTGTGCGATGTCGGGAGGGTTGAGAGGAGGACAAAGCCGACGTCGCTTGTGGCTTTTCAAACTTGTGTCATTTACTCGTGGGCGAGGACGTCACGTGGCCTCGGAGCACGATTGCTCGGAGAGTAAAAGTGAAAGGGAAAGCGTTTGTGCTAAGTGTAGTTAAGCGGCCTGGTTTCCTCAGGGGGGCTTGAGCTCCAAGTGTGTGCTGTGCAGTCTTTAATATTTGAATAGTGTACAGTATGTGTAGGCCAGAGCTGTGTGCTGGAGGATGACTGTACGGCTACAAACAGGAAACTGTTAATGAGGTTTTTGAGTGGTCAGCACCGGGTCAGCTCGTGGTCACTGAAGCGTTGCAGCGGGAGTTCAACTTGGCAGAAGTGCAGTGACGCATCTTTTTAGTTTCCTTTTCAAACAAGGAGAGGTGATAAGAAAATGACCGGTGGAACCGTAAACAATAACATGTCATTCATCATTTTCAACAACTGTCTGTGTTTGGCTTGATAGATGGTATTTGTAATAGACAGTAACATCACACAGTCATTGTCATACTATTTATACTGTAAATGATAACATAATACAGATAACTTATTTCTTCTGGTTTCCCCCCATATTACCGAATCTCACATCTTGTTCCCTTAAAACTACGTGTACGCTAAAATCACAAAAAATCCCAGAAGAGTTATGGTGTATATTGCGGGCCATAATCAAATGTGTTACTTTATTCTTTTACATTCGCCATTATTGTTATCCGTTTGAAATTGAACCAAAAGGTCAGTTTAAGGATAAATAATTCATAGTCAAAGTGCATAAAACAGGCACATTAATGTGTTGAAATATAGCACAACCAGGGAGCTAGTTACCTTTATCTCACGCACACTTTGACACACATAACACAGCATAACCAACCGCTGCTCTGCTCCTCATATATATATTTTTGCTCTGACTGCATGTCCTAACAATAAATATCTCCCTTCACCCACAGCGTCAGGCCACAGGTTGGGTTTTCCTTTGGGGTAATTGATGTGAAGGTTCTGCTGAAACCAACCCTGCACGCATTTTCGAGGAGGTGAGCAGGAAATCGGGCCATCAGAGGCGGAACGCCGCATTCCTATCACGCAGCTCGGGTCAGAATCTTTGCTAGAGTCAGGATTTGTAGCTTAAAGGCTGTCAGAAATGATCACTTTGCTCTGCAACTGCACCCCCCCCTTTTCTTTTTTGTAAGATAAATGATGCAGCCCAACAGATTTGGTGACCTGCTCTCTCTCCCTTCGCTTGGTCTGTTCTGGTCAAGGCTAAACACAATTCAGGTTTGTGGAGGCAAGTGCAACGCTGTTGTAAAAACGGGGGAAAGAAAGGCAAAGTTACTGGATATTTCCCAGGGAGCCATGGTGGAGAATCAGTTTCCATTTCACCATGACCTTTCTCTGGTTCCAATGGTGGTCAGCTCCACCACTACCTCCTTCCTCTCACCTCCCCACTGAGCAGCCTCCGCTCCACTGCTGTCTCTCTCTTTTTTTTTTTTCGTTTGTGAACCTATCCATCTCACACTTTTCACTTGGATAGGAAAGAACAGCCCCCCCAACACACACACACACACACACACACACACACATACTAACAAAGAGATCAAATTCCCATAGCTCATCTATCTTCTCATCAGCTGTTTACACCGATTTCAATGTTAGCATTGCACACAGTGCAAACGTGTAACTAATATGCAACTGATGAATACTGAGAAAATGACATATAAACAATTCCATTTAAATTAAGGACCACCGACCACATCTAAATAAAGGTTGTAATTGCACTGAATGTTTTCCTTTCAGGATGGGAGTCATCCCTTTCCAACACCCGAGCTATTCTTAATGTCTGTTGGTATTGTTTTCAGTCACCAAACCGTACCTTCGTATGAAAACGTGTATGATGACTTTCTCTTATGGCAACAATGCCAGGAAACTGTTTGTCACCCGGCTGACCGGTCAAACCCTGACAAACTCTGGACGCACCCTCAACTCCAGCTGTATCCATTTCCATTTACCTTTTCCATTTCATTTTTGAGACATTGTTTCCCTGATGAAGAGATGCACACAAATACAGCACAGCTCAGAGTTTTGAATCAACCCAAATGAGAAGGCCTAGAGTTTAACTGCTGCTCAGCTGAGGAGGACTCGGGTGAGACTGTTTTGGCTAACTGCTGTTGCCAAGGCAAGAATCAACTTTGAAACTCCAAACAACAGTTCTCAAAACTCAAAATATTTTTTTATTGTTGTCCATTTTTCATTATGGAGATTTTTTTAATTATGAAAATATGGGTGACAACATGGACACCAGCCTGGTCACTACCAAATACTGACTGGACAGTGGTCCTTGGCTATCTTTAAACCAAAGCACAAGGCCTCTTTGACGCACCTGCCTTTCAACTCACTTCAATGTAAACCTCTGTGTCATTATTAGTCACTCAGAGCAATGGACATACAATTAAGAGCGAGAAGGCCTGCTATGGGCGAGAGCGAGGGGAAGAGTTAGGGTAAAATACGAGGACTTGTGGTGGATAGCTCACTCGGTAGAGTTGGCGCCCCATGTGCTAAAGGCTAAGTCCTTACAGCACACTGGACTCCGTCCTCTCCAATAAAGACAAGTAGTCAAAAAAAAATAATAATACTACTAACTTTTAATCGGGTGACCGGTGTTCGTGTTAGATAAACCCAGATGTTTTTTCGAGCCCTTATCAGGTAGTTTTGTTGCCTTGAGCTAACCGCCACTGTTTCAGATCATTCTCTCAATGGATTCACTTCTTCCTCACTTTTTTTTCTGCTTCTGAATGTAAGGGAGGCTCACGCAAATAAGGTGACTAAGGTCCAGTCAATCTCAGGAGGACCGCTTTTTGCATGAAGCGCCTGCAGTTTTACACACGTATTAAAGGGACCGACGCGACAGAGGGCGCGTTGAAATTTCCAATGACAAGCAGCCAGTGTATCATTAAATGTGTGTTCGACATATGCACTGAATCAAATCCCAAAAAATAACAGCTTCTTCAAAAGACTGAGAGCAGAAGCCAAAAAAAAATGAATATATTTTTAACACCAAACAGAAAGGAGATCAAGAGTTGTGTCTGCACATGTGGTCATTAAACTTGAACTTGAATTCATGTTCACTGAGCTGCTCAAGTAATTGGACTCTTTGAAGGCATTTACATTGCACTCGCTTGTATTCTTTGATAAGCAGACTTTTCTTTTGTACATACAGTATTTTGATGTAGTGGTATCTTTATTTTTCAACCCTTTGGAAGTTTAACAACTCCCACTGCTCTAGTTTTACAAAGTTTTCTATTAATTAATTGTGTTATTATTATACTTTTATGAATTTTAAACACCCCCCCACCATTTTCCCACTTAAAATGCAATTACTACATGTTCCAGAGATCACTGCATTTAAACTAATCTCAAAGTATTAAAAGGTACAGGAACATGTTTTCAATGTAGCTTCACACTAAGTCTAAGGGAAACTATAGTTTCATTCTAACTAACAGGGCGGTCTCCGTTGGCGTGGAGTGCTAAAACATCACCATCGGCATTGCGGTAATCATTTTCACCCTCGGTGAAATCCGTGTACATGCTCACGAGGACTTGTTCCGCTCTTTATGTGTCAGGGATGGTGCAAAAAAAAGCAGAGGGAGCACACAGATGGACAGCTGAAGAGTAACCTGTGACATCATCCCGCAGACACGCCTGCCCATCGCTCCAGCAAAAACAAACCTCCGCCGCAGAAAATAGAGGGGCCGCCTAATCGCCCCAACGTTTGCGCTCCCCGTACATTGATAAATGAAGCCATTGTGCGGTGATTATCACAGTTATTCATAGCCTCTTTGCTATGGGGATGGGACATTTGTTGCATTACATAGGAGCAGACACTGCTGGGCCGAGCGCATGTTTCCCTGTCACTGTGTATTAGAAGCTAGCCAATGACATTTATAAATACTTGGTAATCTGCTCTGCTATATGCGTCGCATTATTAAATTGCCATTATTTTTTTTAGAGGCAACTCGTCCTGGGCCTGTGATTAATTGAATACTATTAAGTTGAGGTGGATCACGCCTGTTTATAAATGCTTCTTTTACGCCACAAATTAATCACAGACAAATTACAATAAATTACTTTTTGGTGGTGCCAAGCTTTTGCATTAGTAGGATTCTCTGTAATAGAAACACGAGAAATATGGAAACATTATTTCTTCATTATAACTGGTGACACTGTAATAAAGAATGATTTAAAGTGTTGGCCGATGTAGGACTGGACACACGTTATGCAGCGTACCTCTGTGCTGTATTACTGTGTGTGTGTGTGTGTGTGTGTGTGTGTGTGTGTAGGATTCAGACATGGGAGAAACAACAGACCACGCTCTGGTAAGCATCAGGCCGAGACATTTGGCTTTTCCTTAGTCTTGGACTGGGACATGAGTTGTGTTTCTACTCCACCATGTAACCTCAAACATAAACTGCAGCCTGCAGTCAACCCTGTTAGCTGCAGTACGCATCGGCTTTTATCTACAAGGGAGACAAGATGGATGTGTTTTTCAAGAATCAAAACAATTAGATAGTAGCAAATGCATTTCTTTCATTTTAGCCTTGAGTTTTAAAAAAAGCTACTGCTCTGAATTATCCAAAGGTAAGGCCTAAATCAGACAGGAGGGGCAGGTTAGGAGGACAGGGTAGTGGGTTTAATGTTTTGGATGTGGGCAATCTATTCCAGGAGTGATCAGATCTACGGGCGAGGGCACGTTCCAATAACTTGTGTGCTTTTTATTTGCCTTCTCAAAGCATGGCAATATAAGAGAGGTTAATGGCTTGATGCTGGAATAAGTACAGAGAAGTAGAGAGAGTACAGAGAAAGGAAACACAGCGACACCAGAGAAGGGAAATGGAATAATGTCATATGATGAAGGCATTACCACTGTCATCTGTTATTATTACCCTCTCTTTCTTTTCTTTTTTTTAAGTCCAGTCTTAGTGGACGACTTGGCCGATGTCTACTGGGTCCTGTTCGTCTTTAGAATGGCATCTCCGCTGGCACAGTCTGACATGCTGCGCTGAGCTCAAGGCCTTTTCACAACTCTTTAATGAGAGCAGAGGATTTTATGTTTACATTCCGTTCTCCCTTTCCTCCCCCCCCCCCCCCCCCCCGCACTCCCAACTCTGGCACTTTGGCAATTCACACTCCCGCCTCATGATGGCCGCCTGTCTTTGGTGGTTTGCAATTAGCATCCTTCATGATGTTCTGCTTTGTTGGCTCTTGCGAAGTTAAAACCGGAGTGAGAGCGTGAGCTATAACGGCACGTCACCGCTAAGTCGGCGGGGTTGTCGGTGGAGAGATTTCACTGGGATTTACTGTGTCGGTTCACAGGCGGTGGCCTCCGCCCCCCTTCCCCTACATCCAAACAAACTCTAGTTATTTCAGCTTCACTGAAAGCTGACTTGGATCTGAGGAGAAAGCCTAGCTGCCACTGAGCCCCGAGGGAATGGGCGACCGGTAGCCTTAAACACCTCTCCCTCACTTCTTTCCCTCCCTCCCGCCATTGCTCATTCCACCCACCCTCCATCCCCGAGCTTTGACAGAAGGTATGTATTTTAGGCGAGACCCCTGGTGTTGTGATGGACACGAGAGCCCTGTTTGAAATGGAAACCCAGACATTCGGCCCTGCCAGGGAGCACCAGGAATATCCCAACAGAGATGGTGAAGAGGAAATGGAACAAGTGAAAAAAAATAGCCATTTTTATTGAGGTTTTCCTTTCAAAAACACGGGTAAATATAGGAACGACATTTCCTATTCAGGATGTGATGCTGCGTAATGCTATAACCTCGACAGAGTTGCCCGCGGACCACCACGGGCGGAGAGTTTCTTTTTCTCATATCAACTCTCGCTCTTGTATACACTGACAACACATGCTGGCTCAGATAACCAAGAAGAAAAAAAAACATGATAACAGAAATGAATGTAATGCATGAAAGGAGATAGACTGGGCCACACACAAGCTTATCCTCTAGTGTGTGCTAACGCTGCCTCGCATTCACCAACTATCGTCTCTTTTCTCTACAACCTCCATTTATTTCACACAGGAGAAGAATAGCATGCTTTTATGCGTGTGTGTGTGTGTGTGTGTGTGTGTGTGTGTGTGTGTGTACTTAAATGTTTGTGTATATACTGGCCTTTTTTTTCAGTGTATGTGCATGTCTGAGTGTGCAAAGAAAATGATGTGGCACACTCCATCCTCCCTATAACTCACCTGGACTGATAAAGAGAGCAAAGGAATCGCTTCCTTCGCCTTCTACTCATTCAAATGGGCTGGCGTCTGTAAACAAGAGCTGCAGTTATCCATGTAGCGGTCAGATAAGAGGGGAAGGAGACCTCCGGAGTGATGGATCACGAAGGGGCTCCCAGTCCTCTTCTCTTCCCAGCACCACCCTGCCACCTTAGGATAATAAACAGCCGCGGAGCAGGGGGGCAGATAAGAGCCATCACTCACATTGGCCAGGCTGATAAGACACAGACGCTCTCTGTCACCTTCCATGACATTTGTTTTTCATTCCACTTCAGACCGAGGGGGGAAGTCAACCTGTTTCATCTCATCAACGGGCTCCACTCAGGATCCCCCGCTGAGTGCGTGCCACCCTTTGACACTGATGGCGAGTCAGGTGACTGACTGTGTCATGCCGCACGGAAGAAGAATGGACTGCAGCCTGCTTCAACAGTACCCGTACCTCAAGCAAACAACTTGCTGTAGTGTAGGTTTAAACTAACACATTCATTTGAGAAAGCTGAAAGAGGAAGTGACGTCAACTCTTCCCCTCCTGCCATGCACGTCAGTACAGTTACTGATATAGCAGATATGCACATTTTTCCACCGAGGGTGTGTCCGAAACGTGCCCACTTTGATGAATTGCGGCTTTATTTCTAAATACGTCGTCACATTCATACAAAAGGCCTTGTACACCCACTACCAAGCCTCCAGGGAAATGGCCTGATGCTGTAGAGCTCCATGAGTATTCAGTTCATTTTGAATACCTTTACCTGCGGCTATTTTTACACCTCATATGTCATCTTAATGGAACGACTGGGTGAGGCTTTAGAGTGAGAAACATCCAGCAAAACAGAGGTGGGTTTCTATGCTTCCCCGGCCGGCTATAAAACCAAACTTAGACATGAATCAATGTGAAATCTCCTTGAACAAAAAACTTGAGTTACAAGTTGTAAATTATGCTTTGGAGACTAATATTTCTGATGAGGGAACATAAAATTATTATTTAAGTCATTTTGTATTTTGGCACCTTTAATTCCCTAAAAACGCAGAGGCCTATCAGAGGGAATATGCGGCCATTGTAAATCTGTCTGCCCTAACATTGCCTCTACCAGGGTCACCTACAAGTCACTGATTTGAGAAGGTATAAAATGGTTACTTTATAGCTATCCCAATTGTTATACGTTAGAGTTATGTGCATTGTATTACCACTAATGAAGGGCGTAAATTCTCAGTTTACGACTGGACCTTTACAGGGGGGGTTGTAAAACACACGCTTTTTGCGTTACTTGCGTTTGTCACCGGAGTTCTGGAGTTCAGACTGTGCACACACGGTTTCCATTAGTCAGGGACCGCTCCTCCGAGAGGCCTCCGTCTGCGGTAATGGGTCCGGGCCGTGAGAGAGCGGGATCTCGTCCGTCGGTCACGGATGACATTTAACAGACAGGGCCCGACTTCCTGTGATCAGAACGGCAGAAAAAACCATGAAGCTAAGCCGTGGCCCTCACAAATCCCTCATCCTCATCCTCTGGCTGTCAAAAAAACGGACAGCGCTGGATAGTTGTAGGACGACGATCACCTGCGCTGAACCCCAAAGCCCGTCCGTCCAGACTCTTCAACACATGCACCTCCCAGCTCAAAGTACTACGCTATTTGCTCATTGTTTTAACCGATATGATGAGTGGATACATTTGTAAAAATGAGTGCTCATGACATAGAGCTCCAACTGGTGAAAGATAATATAAAAAGAGACGTTTAACTAGGGAACAGCTTTCAGGAATGATTTTTCTTCCACACTGATGCAAACCTGATGTCTGGGAGTAGATAAAAGTCACACAGGCTCTTTGTTTGATTTAACCTGCGTCCGTTGGCTTTGTACAGATAACTTACGCGACTGGTGTTAGTTTTACTTGCCATCTCGTATTCTTTACTGATAGAGAGTTCACCATAATTATGTCAATCACATTTACGGGGGTTGTACTTTGTGCTTCAGCAAGACATGGCAATAAACACTGGAGCTCTGAAAGGGAATCCACGCTCAGTTTTCAACCTCGGCTCTGGGATTCCACGTGGATATACAGTAGAATACTTGCTGATGATATCTAACCTATACAAACCCCCTTCGGAGGGCGCGGGGTCACCACCGCAGGCAGGATGCAGCGCTTGTTAAAAATTCTTTCTGCATGTCACCATGTTGCCACTCTCTGGGGCAAGTTAGGTTAAAATCACAGTACAGGCTGTTCTGAGCCCTTATATTTATGCATATAATGGCTATATTCTTTTTTTTTTTGCATATGTTGAACACCAACATAATTCAAAACTATGCAAATGCCAGGCAACGCTCTGTCACAGAGGGTAATATGTGACAGTAGAAGGACGCTGGAGACGCGACATACAGTACAGTGGCACAGGATTGGGAGGGATTGACAAATCAAGCAATTAAAGGGGAGGTGATTATGTCATCATTTTCTTGGGATGGCTCAAAAAAGGTCCTGCTACATTTCATATTCACTGTGAATGAATGAATACAGAATGTGGGGGGGATTGAAATATCTCGCAGGGACATTCTGCTTACTTTTTTTTTTTTTTAGGCGGGCCTTATCTCCCCACGTTCAGCCCTGTTAATATGATGATGAACAATATTTCATGAAGGGCAGCTGAATGTGTCTCTCCTGGAGAGAGCCCAGGCTCACTCTGTCTCCTCCCCATGTCCTCATCTTTCCTTTGTACCAGTCTTTTCTCTGAGAGTGGGGATAAGGTGGAGGGTGGGGTGGGGTTGGTGGGGGGGGGCAGGTGAGAAAAAGGGAAAGCGAGGTAGATAATCGCTACCACTGCACGCGCACATCCCTCAGAAACACACCACTCCGGGACCTTCCTCTTCCCCTTCAACCCCCCAAAACATTTTCATATCAATAATCAAGCAATTTTGCTACATGCTAATCCATCAAAGCGGGCTGGGGCTAATCTGCAGACGTGGGGCTGGGCGGTGTGTGTGCCACGCTTCCTCTTTTCAGGTGTGCCCCGCTCCCTGGCAGACATTTGTCCCGCTATGTGGCACACAAAGCCCCTGCCCTGTCAGCACTGATTGATCAGAGGCTGGCTGCAAAGAAGGAAAGCAGCCCACCCTATCAATGATGCTCTACATCTGCACCTGAAAAGAGCCTTCGTCTCCTTCCACAGCACGCTCAGTGCTGCAGATAATGAGAGTCGTGCTGTTAACAGCTCCCGCAGCTCTGGTTTTTGTCATGTGTATATAGGCAAAGTGCTTACCTTTTCTAGATGGAGGGAAGAGACAGTTAAAAAAAAAAACAGGGCCCTTGGTAGGGAGATTATCATAATGTCTACAAACGCTGACAGGGTTGAATTTCAGTGACTCTTTTGCAGATTAGCGGGGCTTTTAAAAAGGGTGCATTTGCAGAACAATGCGATTGCGTGTTTGATTTTAATTTTCTGACAATCTTTCACAGCATGTAAGGGATCCACGTGGATGTTTTTTCCCTGTACTCTGCATTGTTGGGATTTAGTCAGGCTAAGGGGTGCTTTTAGAAGCATGTGAAGGCATAGCAGGCGCCTCTAAGAGCCTGGGCGATCCTGCAGGAGGGAGAGTGAGAGATAAAATGCAGAGGCCTCATTAGTAGCACATTTATCATCTCCTGTCTGTGATTTAAAAGAATGACTGGGTCAAATCACTTTAAATACCTCGGGGGAAATCAACATTTGTCATTGCAAAGCAAACCTGCCTCTCCCCTCTCTTCTGGCATTAATTTATTCTAGTAAAGCAGCCCCATTCGCCGCTGCGCTGATTTTAATATCATCCTTGCAAAAACCTTGGCTGACTGTCGATCTCAATTCATTGCTTTAACACACAATTGTCCCCTTCAATTCCGTGAAGTAATACTCACCACGAGCAAGGCTAAGCCCTACCCACAGACACTGGGCAGGTGATGCAAATGGTCTTTAGTGAAATACTAAAGCGTGCAAGACATTGCAAATTATTCTTCTGATGTCGACAATTAAAACTGAATGCCATCAGCGGCGAACAGAAAAACGTACACGCTCAGAACAAGAAAGAGATTATGTATTATAAATGTGTTATTAATGCGTAACTCGGCAAGGTCGGGGAAGTCAAGATAGGTGTTGAAATATGGATGTCACCCTCAAAGAGCCTGCTAACATTGCTGCAAGTGGACCCTCTGGACACACTGCCTGACAGAATATTTATGTGTTTGCCAGCATACCAGCTTATATTTCTGCGAGCATTATCTGAGGACAGAGCAGTCTGGTCATGTTACCAATAGCTCACTATTAACGAGCAAAAAAGGAAAAAAGAAAGGCCTTGGAATTATTTTCTTCCAACTATGGGTTTGACTCAGCTTCAAATTCTGAAAACTTTCAACCTAGTCAGTTTTTCCATTCATTATCTATAAAGATGTATTATGTTTGCTATATTTAGTCAGTGAAAATACACACATGTGGCCAGTTTGACCCACTGAATTCACATTTTTCACAGCGTCTACTGAAATTAGTAACAAAAATAAAGCTGTCATCTCGATCAAATGTGTTGAGTTTTAGTTGAGAGATGGTCACGTTTCTCTGGCCACTTTTTTTGTTAGTTCCGCTGATGGTGCATTTAAGATGTCGCTGCCAGATATGTACAGTATTGTAGATCACTACAGGAATATAAGTCAGGAGGGAGGCGGCGAGAGGGACAGCTGCTGAGCAAGTCCTGAAAGAAGTGTGGGATGGCGTTAAAGCGGCACCGGAAATTAACGCATTTCTATTTTATGCCAGTTCAGACAGAATAGTCTGCCATATGTAAATAGAGGTTCAATAATGAATGCACTTCCCCTGCTTTTATTTGCTTTAAGCCCTCGCAGTCACACACACATTGGCACCGCGCGAGACACAAATTAGAGAGCGTTTTAAAGGAAATATTCAAAGAGCAGCCTGCCGCCGGAATATCAGTTATTATTTTTGATGTTGCAATTTCTGACACTTTGATGCAATCAGTGAGTAGCCCCAGCATTCAGCCCTCTCTAGGGAGAGAGCTGTCAGGAGTGAGGAGCCGGTGGGTAGATAATTATGGGAGATCAAACCTCACTAGTTAGTAGGCAGGAACGGGAGGCAAATGCCAAAAACCAGCCAATGTTTCGCAAACGCTTGTTCAAGGATATCCTAATTGCTATAAGTGGTTCCTTCAGGACTGGCACTTCAAACGCTGCCTGCCGCATGATGTCATCTCCCTGGCTCCCCTTCACACTCACAATAGGCAAATTAAGGAAGAGAGCACAGTAAAACATACCAGAGGACGGTGTCCTTCCTCCGTTGTGACACGCGACCCACATCAGTGGCAGACACGCACAGGTAGAACGTATCGACAGCGTAAAGAAACGAGGATTTAGGCGAGCGGACGTGATTTTCTGTTATTGTTTTGGTTGTTTTGTTCATATGGGTGATGAGCAGTTTTGAACTTTTGACGCCAGCATCAATGTAAATACGCCACGTGATGTAATTAATATAGAAGGCAGGCTAATTTATATGCACAACACAACATGTACACCCGCACTGTTCGTAAATATTAGGGTTGTATGATCTCAAAAGCGATGCGTTCTGACATCCAACTGTGTGCTCCCTAATTCAAAGTGAGAACACAGTCCTAACTGTCAGTACTGTTTGGAGCCTACCTCTCCGATTCCCTTCTTACCTTTGCAGTTCAAAGGGAAGGAGAGGGGAAGGTGAGCACAATTAGTTGAAATCAGTCAGAACAAATTGTCCGACGGCATCGCGCTGCGCCGAGAAACATCCGAGCCCGTTGGCTTGTCGGTGGAATGACCCCGTCACCGTGACCCCTCGCACCCCGGCAACAAGCGTCAGAAACCGACCGTCGTCTAATCAGTCCCTCGCACTTATCGTTGACCAATGTCTCGTCTAATACAGAAACTCACTTGAAAAAGAATCCTAGACCTGTTTCTGTCTGCCTGTGCTACATCAAAGGGAGCCCAACCCTCGGCAATCAAAAAAGAAGGATTTCATGTTTCAAAAACAATTCACATTTTCAAAGGGGGACCACAGCTGACATACAATCGCAGTAAACCTATTGAGTCTTCAGCTCCCTCATTCTTTTTTTTCTCTCTCTCTCTCCCTGTTGTGAATGTGAATCTTGAGGGTCATTGATCATCTCATTAAATTCAGCCCCCAAAGAAAAGCGATCCTTTTCACACAGCTCAGGAATTCAGACGCAAAACACCCCCGCCTCTCTCCAGGCGCACACAAACACACCCGCGCCATCAAACATCGCCAAATGACTGCTTTTCACCAGACAAGAAAGACGGTAATAAAATGATAAAATAAAGACTATTTCTTTTTCAAAAAGGGTAAAAAAAAAAGAAAAAGAAAGAAGGGGGGTCATTTTCTGCATGGCGAGCTGAACTGTTAGCATAACAAAAGCAGTGGTTGGTGAGCTAATGGCTCTTCATTTGTGACAAGGGGCTCGCTAGCTTTTCACCGTTGCGCTCCTCATAAATTGGCCTGAAACAGCACCTTACTTCTGCTCCTGACCTTCCCTGCACTCAAAACACAGGGAATCCCAATGTCAAGCTCAAAGTCTATACGCATCCACAAAGAGAGTTAAAATAATAAACATGCTACAATGGAGTATTTGTAGATCGGCAAAAAAAAAGAGGCATTATGAAACAGACACAACTTCACAAACAAGACGCTCTCAGAAGAGGCAGGCGGGACAGCCTCGTGTGCTCTCCGCAGCCCGAGAGTGGCTTGGCTCAGTCTAATTGTCTCTCTAATTGGCGATGTCTAAAGGGGGTCTTCTCTTTATTTTTGGGCAGAGCCGCATGCCATCACGGAAGGCAAATTACATAGACAGACAGGCTGGAACACAACAGATGAGACACGAATGACAGCGAGAGGAGGGAAACGTGAGAAGCACGGAGCAGGAGGGGGGGGAGATGATTATCACTATTATTATTTTATCCACCGTGGGGAAAAGACATGTTTAGAAAACTGAGTTTCAGGTGGCTAAACATCCAAATTGCTCCCCTCCCAACTCCCCCCCTCCATTGGTCCCCTCCATCATCTTAGCTCCGGCTCAGTATGTTAGGGATGAGGTCATGCAGCACTCATCCAGGCGGTGGTGAGAGGCCTCATTCTCCACTCCTCAAAACCCCGGCGCTTTATCCGAGGAGGCCCGCCTTTGATGTGCTCGTAATATGAAGGACGCGAGGCTATCAGCTAGCTGTCAACTCGGTAACTACCCTGCATCGCTCCCAGGGGCGGCGGAGCCAACGAGCCAACATGGCCGCCCAGTGCCCGGCAGCTCTGACGCTGATGGACCTGATTAATTCCCTGGAACGCTGGTTTGTCTTCCTGCAGTTCAGTCAATGACTTCATTCAGCAGGGTGAGGTCACCAGAGGCCTGGTAATAAAGGGGCTGCACTTCACAGTAAAGATAGCACGCCTGTGTGCAGCTCTCCAAAAAAGAAGCCCTTTAAGAAAGAAGAGAGTTAAAAAAAAGAAGAAGAAGAAAAAGAAAGCCCATTGTCTTTGGCTCCGGAGCAGCAGTCCTTGAGCAGGAGGCGAGCGGAGTGTACTTCCTCTCACTTCTGCGTCCTCTTCTCTTTCCTGTCTCACATTGTGGGAGAAATAATAATTGGCAGGCCAATGAATTATTAGCACACACAGTAGCTACAGCAAGAACAATGTCACTTATTGGCGGAGGCTCCATTAAATGTGACTTTCCTTTAAAAGAACAGAGGTTCACACGAGTAAATGGGTTTCTTAAATAAAAAATAAAATGGGTGTTTCGTTTTTCCCTCTGACTCCGACCACCTTCTATTCTATTTGAAAAACTTTCATCGTTTTTTATAGAGAATAATGTGTCAATGTGATGAATGAGTGTTCAATAAAACCAGTGATAATGATAGAAGTTGTCCTCTCCTCTCCTTGAGTCATAACTGATGTGGCACAGTGGCTTAGAGCAGTAGTCTCATATAACAATGCTTATTATGAGGCAAAGGCCTTTAAACAAGTCAAATAAAATCGAAGTCATTCATTTTTTTTTTTTTTAAACTCAATGATAATCTGGAGAATTTCAGTCCCGACAAACAGCATGGGAAAACGACACAACTTACGAGCGCGAGTAACTCACTCTGGTGCTTATGGGATTGTAAAAAATGACAATTTCTCGAAATGTGCCATAAATTTGCTGAATTGCTCTTGCCATCCCCGGGATGACGGTTGCTCTCACTTTCGTGGGGCCGTGCAAGTCGGCTCACTTCGTATAATCTGGAGTCACAAATCACAACGGGCCTCCCGGCCTCCGAGGAGCAATATGGGACTTTGGAGGCTTTTTTGGCAGCTCAGGTTAGCCCAGCAGACAGGGACAAATCTATGGCAGTCTGTGGCCTGCCTATCCATCCGTCCTGCTTCTGGGATGGAGTGGTGGATGTGGAGGAGGGGAGGGGGGGGGGGATGTGAATGAAACCCGCGGCCCAGCGGTGATGCACGGCGCTGCGAGCTCATAAAGCAGGCCATCAGCTGACCTCTGAGGCACGGGGGAACAGGCAGGGCCTTTACGACCATCACCAGATTTAACAGCCAATAATGACTGGAATAACCGCTTAAACCTTTACGGACCTGCACAGCCGCATGGTAGCCGTGACAGCAGCGCGAGGCGGGGAATAAAGAGAGAGAGAGGGAGTGATATATTCAGCCAGTGCACTGACAGGGGCCATGTTTCAACCCGAAGGGAAAATGACAGATGCAGAGGGAGAGCACCCTGATATGTGTGTCTCTTTAAGTGGAGCCAACTGGCTTGTCCATTCCCATCCTGATGAATGCACAACAGGGAGAGCTGGAGAGAGAAGTGGACGGAGGAGAAGACGGAAGTGATGCATGGCGTCAGGCGCTCGGCCGGAGGACAAACGGAAAATGGCAGGGGAAGTGTGCCGTTTGGAATGAGCTCTGGGTAAAAATATCCACTAAAAATGTGATCTTACACATAAAAAACGATCCGTCTCAACAATCATTTCGCCAATACATCAATGCAGCTTTGTGTGAATATCAATGTTAGAACCAAGCCTGATCCTGCTTCAGACTATATCTGTCTGTGAATGTATATATATATATATATATATATATATATATATATATATATATATATATATTATCTGAAATGTTTGATTTAACAGCCATCTAGTAAACTAGAGATAATAAGTAAGATATAAGTAAGTAAGACAAACATAGTGTGACACATTGTACAGTACAGTCGAGGCAGCAGAACATAAACGTCTTTACGGGAGAATAGTAAAAATCCTAATTTACAATCTTTGTTTTGCAGACCTCCAACTCCTTTATTCTGACGTCAAGTCTAAGTTATAGCACACTAGCATCCTTTGGACTAAGATCATAACACCAATTCATTAACTGTTGGCAGCGAACTAATTCTGATTTTCAATAAACTCTCTAAACCTAATACAGTGCTCATGAAAGGAGGCCCATTTCACAGGCTGGCACATGTTCAAGCAACATATGCTCACATAATCTCTTAAAAAGCATGATCCAAGTCCAAATTTAATTATGTAATAGCACAAACGAAATCAGAGTGCCGACACAGCAGAGCTCTGATACACAACGTTCTGCCACTCCACTCCCATTCTCCTCATTTGTTTATTGCTCTCCCCAGTCCCAGCAGCCTCGGGGGCCGGGGTGTCCACTCAACGGTCTACAGATGGCTCCGAGGCTCCGGGCTCGTTTCACATGGTCTGCTCGAGATATATGACTATTGTTATATGATCATAATGCTTTTGCATGGTCTCTCATGCCGTTACTTTTAGTACATTGTGTTTTTACATACTAAGTTCAAAGTCTTTTAACTTGATTTTCTGTTGCTTCGTACGGATTTACAGCTGTATGACTCAAGGCAGTGGTGCTGGTGATGGTGGTGGAGTAGTCGGAGCAGTCGGATGAGGTTTAGCAGTCTCAGGGTCTCAAATGGGGAGGGGGGGGGTTAAGGGATGTTCATGGTTCCCTGAGCTCCTGCACTTCCTCTGGCAGCAGCACTCAACTTGCAAAGCACCGAGCTGAGGCTCCTGATCTCTGAAGAATACAGATAAAATTTAACCAGCGAACAGTGTCAGGCCTTCGCCGACTATGATACTGTCCCCAAACATTGCTGAGGAGGAGTAAAAAAATATATATATACGAGCATAAAAACCCACAAAGGAGCTCTACTGAAGACTATATCCAAGATACCAGGTCACCTTTTTTTTCTCTCCCTGTAACAGTATCAATAAATCCTGGGACAAAACTGCATATCTTAAGCACCTTACTGGCGACTTTTACAGTGCACAGTCGGCGCTTGGCACGCAGACGATAACATTCCCCCCACACAATGGTCTAATCTTCATGGCACAGGTAGCACTGGGATTGTCTTGGATGTGCACTCTGCCGTCGCCCGGGTTTGTCCCGGCATTAGAGCCCTCTGCATTCCTTTGTGCTTTTTAACCAATGAATTAAAGAGGATTTCAACAGGGGAATACTTATCGGGGGGGGGGGGGGGGGGGGGGGGGGGGGGGGGAGAATTACCCCCCTTTACTCAGAGATAAACAAATCAGACTAAATAAGTTGGAAAGAGTTTCACAAACTCGTTCTGTAATCAGGAAGAGCTGCCGGAGATAACAACGCCTGATTTAGACATTTCTTTTTACACAAAGAAGTGAGGAAAAGTGAACCTTTAAGCTATACGGGACAGGGTTCATCTTGAGCAACTGCCATTGCTGCGCAAAGTAGTTTACTTTACAATTTGTATTTATAGGAGCCAATCAGATTCTCTTGTCGCGAGTAAATAAATGAAATTGTCGGGGTAAGTATTGTTTGTAGATTATATATTCAGGTCACTTCTCCCAAGAAATCTTTTAATTTTTTAATCCATGCAGATGTTTGTTTTCAGAAAACTTTCTGAAGTGCATCCCCAGATGAACACTGAAAGCATTCTTAAGTAGCTAAGTTGCTCTTATACAAAATACCTCAAAGCGTCTAAGATAATACATGTGGATTGAAATGCAATCTGCCTCTCACTTCTTCCCAAGATAAGTGCAGCCATTGACAAGACCTGGCTTCCTCCTCTTATCTCGCAAACACTTGATACCAGAAACTCAGTGCATAAATAAGTCTTTTCAAGATTGTGATGTAAATATATCCGATTAATCACAACAAGGAAAAACTGCAACAACTCGTGCTCCCAGCCCCCCAAAACAACATTGTAAAAATGTTCCTTTCCTTGCAATTGCATCAAAAATATTTTTGCTTATCCATACTTCCCACTCACGAGTCTGTGATCCCGCAGCCCTCAGTCATATACCCGTTACATTGACGTGTTTTAATCTATGCTAATCTATTGTAATATTTTCATTTTCAGAGATTATTATTAACATTAATTTAAAGCAAGACAATATTAAAAAACTAAAGACAAAACAGCATTTGGATAATCTATGCAAGAGCTCTAAACCCATTTCCATTCCTGATGGATTTAGTGACATCCCCCCCAACCCCCCCCCCAGCACTAAAATATTTAATTTTACTGAGTAGATCCCCGGGACACGAAGAAAAACCATCAGGTCCATGTTCAAGTTTAATTACTGATTGCTGATTTAAACCTAGTCTCAACCCTCCAGCCCCATCTCTGCCTCTGCTGGAAGACTGAAAGAGAGAAATGAAGACCACGGTAAAGTGCCTGTGTGTGTTGGATATATATATATATATATATATATATATATATATATTACACACATTCAGTACTGCCTCTGAAGCAAAAACTAGGTATAGTATTTAATGAACTCCAAATGGTGTGACTGTGTGATTTATGAGATCATCATCACTGTTTCCGATCACCTCCTTCTCCCAATATCCCTCCGGTCCACAGTGTGGCGCTCTTCTCTCTTCCTGTTGCACTCAGTCAAAACAGATTGAGATGAGCCTCGTTTTTTGGCACCTACCCTCTGCCCCCCCCCCCCCATTTAACGGCTGTGCATGTGAGCTTGTGTGTGTTTGTGTGTGCTGGAGTGCGTCTGTGTGTACACGTGTGTGATTAAGCTCTGTCTAGCTACCCTCATTGCTGCAGATGCCTCTGAGTCTATTACAATCCCTCCATCACAGAAGCCACTAGATTTACATTCCTCGGGCCTTGTTTGAAGAATATCTCAGGTGGGGGAATATATATTTTCAGAGTGCTCCTCTATAGGTTTACTCCCGACTCCAATGGGCTTGAAAAGTTGCCGTTGTACACCGGGGGAGGCATTTTCACCTAATGAAACCCGAGATCAATAGAACTGTTCGCTCTTCTCATATATAGTGCATGTACACAAGGGAAATAAAGTATTATTTTTCATCCTTAAATGTATAATGGATATCATTCTTTATTTAATACGTAGTTCAATTCCGCACGTGCCACGGTGGGGAAATATTTCCTCTGATGATGTCTCTATATTACGGGAAGAAGCTATAAAAAGTGAAAACATAAGGTCAAGATGGTAGGAGAGAAAATGGGCATTACATACCTGAGAATTAACAATACACTTCCATCTCACTCAAGTATTATACCACAGTACAGTTAATCTTATATAATTAAAAAGCTTACAGACATTTACATATTAATCTGCTCTGCCTTCCGCAATCGACATATTTTAAATCAAGAGCTCAGGTTTTAAAGAGAGAGAGGGAGATGGTGAGAGAGAGAGAGAGAGAGAGAGAGAGAGAGAGAGAGAGAGAGAGAGAGAGAGAGAGAGAGAGAGAGCACAGGAACGAGGAGAAAAGAGCAGATAAGCGTGGAGAGGAAGGAAGATGAGGGCGAGGAAGATGAGAGCAGAGCGGTGAGAGCAGTCACTTCAGGTGCAGCCCTTATCGGGCGGCAGAGAGAGGACCTTTCTTATGTAATCTGTGATTTCATTCAGCCTCCGTATCAGATGATTGTCTGGGAGAAGAAAAAGCCATTTTGAGGGGAACGGGCTGCGTGAAAAGGATAGTCTCCCCGGCAGCTCACCCTTCCATGTCGAACCAGCCGCATGGCACCGAAGGTCAGCAGAATTATTGGAGGCGGGGGGGTGGCGCCGCCACAGAAGACAATGATATGGCCTTAACCCTCATTTAGAGGTGCCATTTCCCCACCTGACCCCCCTGCTAAAGTGTTATTTTTCCATGTTATGAAATGTGATAGCTCTCTGGTGAAACAGGAGTCTTCGGTTAAGGAGGTAATACTTTGGCGTGCGGCGACAGCGAGGCAGGCTCAGCCTCCCCCTCTAAATAGGCTGGCTGTGAGGCCTTTTTTACTGCTCCGTGCACGACGCAGACAGTTCAATCAGGGTAAAACAACGTTCATTTAAACGCTTGGCTAACAACAGCCAGTGGCACACAGCGGTACACACAGGAGCCCCGAGATTGCACCCGAGATTGCACAGTTAGGGGAGATGATGATAATGTCTTTGTGAATTTCACCCAAACATGTCATTTTAAACTCATGGCTCTGCACAGGGCTGTGTTAAGTGTCATAACCTGTTGTTTTTTTCCGGTCCCTGCTCTTTTTTTCTCTCTCTCCCCCTGACATGACGTAGGTGTGCACGCGAGGGAGCGGCTTCACGTATACGTGGAAATATCTCCATTTAACACAGCAGTCAATAATTGATGAGGAATAGAATGCGGCAGTGATTAAGAGATCTATTTCTGCGCGAGCCGAAAGATCATGTTTGAAATACTTGTCCGGCAATTACAAAGTCAACTTTTACATGTGGTGTGGTATTAATAAGTAAGGTGGAAAATTCATAAATGGCTAATGCTTCATTAATTTCATATTATATTTTCATTAATGTAAAATGATGGGAGCGGGGTTCTGAATAATTCCATTTCAGGGCAAACCATGTGCAATATCGTATGTAAATCAAATGTCAAGGAGATAAAGCGTCTAATCACTTCATAGAAAAGGTTGCATGTGATTATGGTTCTAATAATATAAGTTCAAATTACTTTATTCAGGTGGGGGGGAACTAATTTTGTTCGGAAATTCACTGTTGTCTGTCTTTGCTGTAGTGGTGGAATCATTTTGTTACTAATGTAAAGAGAAGAAGGAATCGCCTGCTCCAATATATTGATTGCCGCGTGTGTTATGATGTGAGAGCTGCTTATCAGAGTCGGAGAATCGAGACAGAGGAGGGGGGGAGCAGACCTCTTGGTTTACTCTCAGCAGCTCCACCTAGGGGAACGGAGAGGAGTCTGACAGCCTCGGCATCCAGACCTGAGATGTGCCCCCCCCCCCCCCTCCCTCTGCAAACCCAAACAAAAAAAATGTGTGATGGTTTTCTGGATCTCCAGCAAACAAGTCCTGCATATTTGTCACTAATCATTCCTTAGATGTGAGGCGAGAGGGCACATGGCTACAGGGTCCAGTCTGACACAGGGCCTTGTTTTTTTTGGATAATGGTGCCCAGAGGGCCATAGCGCAGGGGTAGCGCCGGGGGTCAGAGGAACAGGCAGATTAAGGAGGAGAAGTGTTGAGGTTGTCACCTCGGGGCCTCCACCCACACAAGGAGACGGCGCTGAGAGCAGGCCCTGCCATCATTCAAAGCAGATGGCATTTTTCTTAATGTGTCAGGGCTTATTTTTGGGATGCAGCCTCTGGCAGGCCCCAGATAGACTAGTTATTAGGCATGTACGCTTATAATTTAGCCAAACCACGGAGGGTTTGGACACAAACCCTGAAGCCTCAAACTAAAAGTCCCTCATTTTTTTCTGCCTTCCTGTCAAAGCACCGAGCAAAGGCAAAAGGAAACTGAGATTGTGAGAATGGCTTTACACGAAAAACCCAACGTGGTTATTTCAAGCGCAGGGCAGCATGCTGACAACTGTGTAGTTCAAGTGCACTGCTGCTGTCGAGGTGTAGGGACCCTCCTGGTTCCACACATGCAGAACTACCATCCCTAGCACTTAAAATAGGGATAAAAAGCAGTTACAGAAATAGTGAAACATCTTTGCTGTTACCTGCTGGCATGCCATTTGGACTTTCAGCCGTGAGACTAGTGTTGTTGTGCATTTGTGATATTTTTCTTGTGGTATCGTTGCATCAACCTATGCTTACGAACTTATTTTAAGCCCAACCACGATGTTTTATCTAAACCCAACAAAGTGGTTTTGTTGCCTGAACCTAACCTCTGCTTTGGTGCCTAAATGTTACATTGTTTTCATAATTTTAATCATCACGAGTCCACCGCCACATAATGTGTTGTTAAGAGGTTTTGACAATTTAATGTATTTCTGTGAGATCAGGTTGTTATATCACCCATGTTATATTATAATGCAATTAATCAAGAAAGAAAACGACTTAAGTTGGATGCAAGTGCCCATAGGAAATGCATATAGCCTCTGAAATAATGTGCAACAAACAGACGCTGATCAAAAACACCCGGACAAAGGCAAGAGCAGAGCGAGTATACCTGCTGCACGAGCACTGGAATCTAAATCCAAACGGTCACATGTCACAACAGCGCTCACGCAAACACACACACAGGCATCGGGACGGCAGAGAGATAATTAGCAAGCACAGCTGACTCCTTGAATTGTCCTCCGTCCTCCCCCCATCGTTTCCCCGCTAATAGGGGCGTGAGTCCCACTTATTAGATGTGATTATCCACCCAGGGCTGTATGTAGATTAGCTTTATTACATCCCTCAACCAGCTTCTCTGCTATTTAGACAGAAAATGTAATTCAATGATGTAACTTAGATATAAATCTGCATTTACAGGGCAAAGTCCCACTCCAGCACTGGTTATGACAGGTTGGCTGATTAAACTATCAGGCTGACAAGCCCAGCAGCCACACAAGAGGACAGGCAAAAGTACAAAGGCCCTCTTATTACAGAAAATCCCCCAGAATAGCCAACGGTGGGGATATGGTAATGATGTAGCACCTCTCCATTAGGTCACACATACATACACACACACACACACACATATATACACACACACACACCAGCACTTAGAGACATGTACATATTTGTGGACTCCACTATACATAACAAACGCAAACATACTCACACACAGAGACATTTGTATATATATATATTATACAATATGTATACATACTCAATTGAAAGTGTGCAGACACACACACGCGCACACACACACACTTATCTCTCTCCAATTCCCTTATCCAGCTGAATATGATGACTGGCTTTTGGAATGACCTCCAGGCAGAGGACAAGGCCTTGTTCGGTGGCTCCCTCCCCTTCCCCTCCACTCTTTCTTCCTCCCACAAAATGAATCGAAAAGATTGGTGACCTTGCTGTGGGTCTGTGAGGGAAATGAGCTACATCTTGTCACAGCCTGAACAGGCCATTTGAAACCCGGTTTGTTGGCTTTGAAAGGGCCAGCGATCGCAGGGGCTGATAAGTGGAAGGGGTGTGAAGGGGGTGGCTTTTATTCTGAAAATTAAAAGGCAGGGCCTGATGGAAATATGTCCGCATTGGCGTTGAGCATATCGTTGCAGGATGCTTATCAAGCGAGCATCTCTCTGCAGCGAGAGAGAGAGAGAAAAGGGCAGACAGTAGCTGTGAATCCATAGTCTGCTGCTGGCAAGCTGTAGGCACGAAACAAAAACAAGCAGCGAGGCTTTTCAACAGCCCTTATGCCAATGACTAGGAATATGTTAATGATTTTCAGGAAGCAAATTAACTTTAGGGGTTTCTTACCACTGTGCCATCGCCGGGATAGGATTTAAAATTCATTATCTGCACGGTTATCCAAATCCATGCTATGGTTCAGACAGACACACAACACATACAAAGTCTGGAAACCAGCACAAATGAGCAAACTCGCCCATTTCTCTAGCGAGATAGTGTCTATGTGTGTGTGTCTGTTTGTGTGTGTGTGTGTGTAAGCTCTCCAAACAAAAGCTGGCATCTCCCGTGGCCTGCACAAATGTTTGTCTAATGTAAACCGCCATATAGGAGCATCTAATTAGGGGTGTCAGGCTGCATGTGGCTGAGAAATCTCAGCCAACTGTCAGCCGATTCAGATCGCTCCCAATCAGCGGGGAGACGAAAAGGGAAGAAAAAGGCAGGAGAGCATCCGGCAACTGGGAGGCAGGGACCCGAGCGGGGGGCAATTAACAGCCAAGGTGAAGCCAGTCATTGTCGTCAAAGAGACTACGCTAGCCATGCATGTTAGACTCCTACCCTCCCCGTTACTTTGCCGGCATCCGATGGCACTTTTGTAATTAGGCTCGGAATGTGGCGCAGCGCTGCATGGCGGCGGGCCCCGGCGCTGCCTCAAATGACACAATGAGAGCATCATGGGTAGGCGGCGCGAGGCGGCACTCTACGCACACATCCACGGTGTAAAGTAGGTCTTTTTTGAAAAAGAGTGGGTGAGTGGGCAGGGTGACTGGAATGCCACAGTGGGTGAAACCCAGAGAAAGGTCATGGTAACTCAGCAGCATGGGTCTGGTGTCCTCATTAAAAAAAAGCTAAGCTTTACAGAGCGGCACTGCGCTTTTAAGACCACACCAAGGAAGGGTGAGTCCTACCTCTTCCATGGAAACACAGGGTAACGCACATTAAACAGGCAAACCTGCAAAAAGAGGCGATTGTTACTTGAAAGTCTGGGTGGGGGGTTGGGGGTGGGACACAGGGCATGAAAGGTAAGGGTAAAAAAAAAGGTGTTTCTGAACCATCTCCCTTGGTGTTGATGATTAGTGGGTGAAAAAGTATGAGAAGAATGCTGTGCTTTTCCCCCCCTACCTAAAGCCATGATTTTGCTTTGCATAAACAACAACAACAACAATAGCAGGCAGGTTCTTCTGTAGAAGCCACACAATGAGCTCAAGGGTTCCTCATAACATCTCATTATAGTTAATGAGCGCTGTGTGTTTACAATGTGTAGCTCTATAGAGCTAGCAGTGTTTACCCATCCCCTCCTCTCAATGGAGATCACTCAGCACACCCCAAAACAAAGGAGGATTTGTTTAGCCATGGGCTGTGTTTTCTTCCCCTCTGGATCATAGGGCTCAATCTAGCAGGCACAGGCTGTTAGCACTATCTTGCAAATTCATCACAGCTACCATGGAATCCCCAAAATATGGGGGGTTAACACAAAAAAAGGTACACAATTAAGTTAGATTAAACATGAAACACTATGTATCTACCGCCGACAAACATGCATATCCCTGCAGGGCCATCCTAACTGAAATGTCCAGAAAATTAAAAATATGTTGTCTTGAAAACTATAAAGCAGTCAAGGTTCGTTTTTTTTTCTACTGGCTAGCAAACTCCCCCGAGACCATCAGAGGTCTGGAGGGCTCCCGAACCTGGACATCCTGTGGAAAGCTTGTCATGACTACACACATGTAACTCTATCCACATTCCTCTCTTCACTGCAGAATCTGACATGAAGTCAGGGAATCAGAGACTAGGACGACCCAGACTGGTGCAGATGAAGTCATTAATCCGATTATCTTATTTTTCTTTGACTTTGGCAGCCACAATAGCAAATATAGCTCATCCGGCTCGCTTCGCCGAAATGAAGTAAGAAAACACCGGAAGGGGAGAAAATTAAACATATAAAATGTTTCCGCAACATCACATCTGCATCAGTACAACACATACCTCGTTGCATCATACGCCTATCCACTAATTAAGAAAAGCATTATCGGCACCTAAGATCCTTGAGTAAAAAAAAAAAAAAAAAAGCTACAGGAGAGTTCTGCATGGAAGGACCTTCGCTTAATCAGTGTGTTCGGAAGCATGGCAATTGAGAGGCTGATTGAGTCCTGTGTTGAGTGTGTGTTAATCTCTGATTAACATCTGCGTGTGATCTCGCGGAAGTGTGGCACCAGTGAGTCCTATGTGCACACGGGGCATGAAATATCCAGGCGTGTAATAACATTTTATTTACAAAGGGCCCACTGGGCACAATGCTTGCCAGGCATTGCCAAATGGAGCCCAATGCAATTCACTTGAATGCATTGTGTTACCCTGGCAATCCAACTGGGGGGAAAGGGAAGGGGAATGGCTTTAGTCACACTGAGTTAATAGGAGCGGAGAGATGATGGATACCTGTAAGGCAAACCTAATCCAACACTCGTCAGCCTCGGCGAAGAACAGCAGGGTGGCTAAAAAAACCAGAGGACGGGGCACGATGAGCACCTTATGGGAGGGTTTCCACAAACCCGCCCCGACCCAAAGCCTTCAGTTTATCTTTAGTGAGACCTGAATCGCTTCCCCAGCGAGGACCGGAGCAGGACTGTATTTCAAGGAAGGAATGTGAGGCATGCACACCGCAACGCCCATCCTCTCCTCTTAAATCAATGGCGCATTTAGCCAGGACCCCGCTGGATCAAAATCAATAAAACACACAATTTCAGCACACGGTGGGGAAAGGACGCATGCATACCAAACATTAAATCATTAGCATGTGGAGTGAAAGCAGCGTATAGAAAAGTAAGCGTTCATACATGGTGAAAAACATGTTGGTGAATGGCATCAGTGCACATTGAGGGCAGAGGTGTGTTTACTCATATGGGTAGTAAGAAAAATCAAAAAATCAAAATGCCCATTACATTTCATGTTTCTTGGACTGACATCTGAGCAATGCCAACATTTACATCCTATGTACAGCCTTAATAAGGTTCAAAGTATGACAGTACTTATATATGGAAAGCAATGAATGCAGACTCAGACAATATATGAAAATATATGGTTCAATTCATATTCATTGTTGCTTTGAACTGACAGCTTATCTGAATAATCTCCACTTTATGCAAGTGTGAAAATATCACACATGAGCTGACCTATTGCACCCCTGGGGTTTAGAAGAACCCCATCATTTATCTTGTATTGGGAGTATCCCACATGATAATACCGGGATATTCTTGGTCAAATTACTCTTTTTTTCCATGATTTTCTTCATATGAATGGATGTTTAGGAGATGTATCACATATTGTATTGAAACAGAAAATACAAAAAAAGAAAAAAATATTGCAAACCGGAGAAATTAGGAGAAACTATTGGCAAAAAATTGTATGCATGTATGAGTTGTTTGTTGTTTATAATATGTCTGCATGTAAATATTATTTAATACCATTATTATTTGTCTATTGAAAAATCTGTGTATATTTGTCTGTAAGTATGTGTGTGTGTGTGTTATTATATATTATATTTTCCAAGTATCAACAATGGACAGATATAAACAAACCTTTTCAACCATGCATCCACGGGCAAACGCCCATAATTTCAGCTCTTTTATGCTGTCTTTCCCTCTTTAAGGATTCTCTTATAATGAATATATGCAAAAGTCCATTAGAGCATAAAAACACAGATACCAAGCCCTCGCTTCCCCTTTCTACAACATGAAAAAAAAAAAAACAAGCTAGCGGCATCGCTTTCAATGAGCGCTACGCCTTCAAACTGCTTTGGTGTCCTACAAAATTACCATATGAGAAGCTATTTACAACTCTACAAAATTTCTGTGTGTTTCCGCGAGAGTTCAGTCCGTTCCTGTGATGGAACAAAATGAAAAGCCTGCCTTACTTGTTGCACGCAATTAAGCCCCTGCAAAAAAGACAGTCGGGGCAGTTTAACATTTCATAGGGCTGTAATTATTCTTTAACTGTTAGAAAGTGTTGTCCCCTAGGAGCCAATTACTTGAAAAGCGCTCATCACACACAAGATATATACAAACAAATCCTTCAAGCACAAAGTAAATGTTTAAACATTAAAAGGGATGAGCGAAGGAACCCATACCAATCAGTTTTGGTAGGAGCTAATTACTAATAAGAGCAGCAACCCCGTTGTGTTAGATAATTATGACACCAACTTGCACCTCAAACACACAGAGCACCTGGCTGGCTGGTGTACCATGGCTGTAATAAGATGGGGGGGGGGGGGGGTCCTTCTTAGACTAGCAGAGGCTGCAGGAACCAAACGGATGGACATGTTACGTTTCTGGCATCAGGGGAGAATATTCATGTTAGAATCTCATTTTGATCATTACATAAAGTACAAAAATAATACAAATAGATTATTATAGTTGTTTGAAGAATGTTCCTGCAGCAAAAAAAAATATGATTTTACAAGCAAACTAAAATCTGAATTCCGTATTTGACTCTGTAATTTGTCAAAAAAAAAAAAAAACAATTAAAAATGTCTTTTATGATGTAAGTTACTACACTTACTCCGTTCATATCACTTTATGAAAAACTTAACACAGTTAAAAGAAAGAAAACAATTCCAGGAGCTGAATTGGACCAGACGCCACCCTGAGTGAATTACATCACTTATTTTTGAACAGAAATAAAAACTTAAGAGTCAATATTAGCTTAAGTGACTTCGATGGATAATTCTTCAGTTCAGCAATCATATTAACCTCCACTTACGCTCTACATCTGCTTGGCCTGTTGTTTGCTCATCGAATCAATCTCCTTCAGCCTTGTTCTTTAATGTCCTACCACGTTTGGCCATCTCTAAATATCCGCTAATGCCTGGGAAACATCAGGCCCTCAACGATAGCACTGTAAATGTAATTTATTTCTCACTCATGCAAGCACTTGAGCTAAACGATTATGGCTACTAAGGAGCGGCACACTATATAAGATAAATATTGATTGACTGGAGGGTTTGTTAGCTACAGTGAAGAATCAGATCTATGGAGAGGAAGAGGGAGAGGGGCGTTGAGTTGTCTCGTGCCAACTAAGCTTGTTCCAAATAAAGAATGGGCCGGATCGACCTGGCTCACCCACAAACGATCGTTTCACAGGAATCTGAGTCTTTCATATCCAAAACCGAACACACCGGGTCTCTCCCGCTCTCTTTCTTTCTCTAAACAGCATCGTTTGCCATGAATTTCCCTGCTGTCCATTGAAGAACAATGTGCCTGCTGCCACGTGTCTGTCCTCTGTGTGAACAGGGTTAGGTTAATTACTAACACATGATATGTAACAGGATTACACTAATACTTATCTGAGCTTTTTTTTTTCTTTTCTTTTTTAATTATCACTTTCATATTAAATGTGTTCAAAGTGGAATATACATTAAATTAGTGTTTGTTTTGAGAGTAGTTGAAAATATAATTTTATACATCTTCAAATCATTGGCTGACAAAACAAACAAAGTCATTAGTTTTTGACAAAAAAATGCTACTCTTGACATTTTTAGCCAGTAATTGGCAAAGGAAGACGTTCCAACATTAACCCTCCACCTATTAAAGGTGAGTTGTAGGAAAACATAATTATTCACCAAAGAGCATTCTATTTGCATGTTTCCTTAAATGCCAAAATACGTTATCAAAATAGAACGGGAGAAATATGAGGCGACCTGAATTCTTCCTGATATGTGAGAGGGCCTTTAGGTTTATAAAGGATCGCTGGTGCATTGTGCTGCGTTTCCCTCCACACACAACACAACACGCCACTTGTCTTGTTTCATCGTCCTTGACATTACATTGTAGAAGCATCTCCAGAGACCCGGGCATAACCTCAAAATCCTGTTTAGCCAAATTAACATTAGGACTCCCATCGCAACGCGGCAAAACCCTTTGTGATGTAATATGTGAGATGGATTGCTCTCGTGTTGGCTGGGTACTCGTAATGGATGAGCTATTGTTGTCCACTTATTCCTCGATGAAAACACAGCCGAGCTGCGTTTTGATGTGTGCCTTTGTAGCGCGCGCTGCGAGCGAACGCGTCCCGCTCCTCTTTGAGCGTGCGTTTGCGGCGCCGCAGACTGTCAAACTTTCCTGCTAACCCTCAATTACCACAAGCACACTGGGGTAGATACACACACACACGTCGGCACAGGAAATTTCCACCAGTGTAAACAACCTTGTGTTGTTGATGTGCGAGACTGACTGAGGGAGAAACAAAGCTGTCTCAAATCCCATTTGGGCTGAGAGGCGGCCCATATGGAAAGTTACCAAATAGTGCTAATACTGCTAATAGGATGTTCCACTCTAAATAGGAGCTCATGTTAATACCCAGATTTTCATTCATGCTGGAAATTGTAGTTTTAAATTACAGTTTAATGCTTCAGATTTTAAATAAAAAAAGCCCCTCAGAAAACCTTCACAGCAACACAAAAATTACCACAGCCTCTGAACAGAGCCTCAGCCTCCCATTGTCAGCCAATTACTATGCAATCTCTTTCTTATGACTGAATAGCTCACTGTTAGCAAATAATGAAAAGGCAATTATGGCAAAGCTGTGTTCATATTACCCTCTTCATTTTATGCAGGCTGTAATTATTGTCAATCCTAGAGGCTTACTCTACCATGTAAGAGGCAGCAGGGAAGAAAATGGAGTGGGCTGGTGCATGGCAAATTGGAAATGTCACAGCTACCTTTTTATCAGCACCACTAGACCTTTTTTTTTGCACGCGTGTGAATTCACGTCCACGTGCGCGTGTACACACACGTGCACTGCAAACATACGTGGTTATACCTGGGTGTCCATTAGCACGCACATCCATGATATGCATTTATTTACACATTGACACACATATTTTCTTCCTCAATCATCACCAAACATAAATTCACCAGTGTGTGTGTGTGTGTGTGTGTGTGTGTGTGTGTGTGTGTGTGTGTGTGTGTGTGCGTGCAAAAACGTGCAAAACGATGTGTGTTTTGCAGAATCTTCACCCCAAGCTGTTACCGTAGCTTAAGTACAACGCTAGCGGGCGAAGAAATAAATAAACAAAACCGATAGATGAAGCGGGTGTGAGGAAAAAAAACACACACACGTGCACACGTGCACATACACACACATATGCCTTTTGTTCTCCCCCCCTTTTTTTCTTTTTTTCCCTGAAAACAATGATTCCCTGAAGACTCCTGGTTTTCTTTCCCTGCCAGTGTCTGTCGAACAGCAAAGTGGTGGATATATTCCTTTTGCCTTGGCCCTCATTAGCTGTCTCCATGCTGTTCAGTAATAGGGAGTGGCACATAAATGATTCCCTTTATAGAGTTTGATGTGCCACACTGAGAGGACCACAGCCCCCGCATGGACAGCACCCCCGTCAACCCCCCTCAACCAACCCCCCCCCCCCCCCCCCCCCCCCCCCCAGATGGGGGGAGGCAGGGCTGGAAGAGAGGGTGGTGTGTGTGTGTGTGACACGCATGACAAACACCTTAGCCTATGCCGCCGCTAATTCTAATGGGCGGCGCTGACCCTTAAAATAAAACATTTCATCAACGTTCCCCTAAGTGCCACTAGCAGAGGTACATCATTTGGGTGGGACATCAATAAAGGCCCACGCAGGGGCACGAGCGCGGGGCGCACATGGCACCAGGCACGGTGATGGCGAAGATGGAAAAACAGAAGGAGATCACGCAGGCAGGAGGTGCAGCGAGGAGAGATCTTTTTGTCAATACTCTTGCATGCATCCCTGACAAATCAAAGTGAATAAACAATGTCGTGATTCTACCGCACCTTGACAGGCGAGAAGCAGGTCTGCTAACACGATTCTGACGGCAGACTTTTCAAGGTCAGCCTTTAAGCTCTTTAACTGCACCGTTTCAAGCTTTGCTCTAAATTCGACTCGACATTCATATACCTGGCAAGCACATTTATAATATATATATATATATATATTTTTTTTTTTTAAAGTTATTTCCTCCTTTCCTCTTTTTTTCTCTTCTCCCCCCGCTTCGTCCCACAGAAACAGGTGCTGCTCCTTTTGTGTTTAACAAGATTCTTGAAAGTGTGCATGAGGGAAAAGTGCATTCCTTAAAGGAAGGCGTTGCACTACACGAGGCTGTCTTCCAAAACGCGCTTTTCAAATGGATACTGAAGCCTGTCACAGTCATATTACTTTACCTCTAACATAATAGCATCGTCTGGTGCACTCCAACACAAAAGACAGCCGGGGAAACATCACAACAGGATCAGGGAGAAGAAAAGCCCTCTTTTAACTTTCAAAACTCCTTAAGTTCTCAGAGCACACAGACTTCAGTGTGCCGCTAGCTTACGATGGTGCGTTCGCCTGCTGCTTATGAAGGATGGAGAGAGAGAGAGAGAGAGGCAGTAGAAAAAACAATGTAGTCATTACAGCTCACTTGAGTGTCATTTTGGCAGGCGGTGTTATATATCGCTGCTTGACTTCAGATGTGTAACTGGAATCACTCCTCTGTTGTCTTGTGGCCTGGTGGCTGTTAGGTAGAGTTACAAGGCACGCAAACAAACCAGAAAGATGCCAATTTACTTCCCGACACCGTCGTTTCTCCATATTTGAGAATTTTGAAAAGCAAAGTGTTTTGATTTGCGCCGAGCGAATACGGTGACAGAATGTGATGGCGGGATGCGGTGATCAATCATAGGCATTTTGTGGAGGCTGCTCAGTTCTTTTTCGGATACAGATCTCATCCCAAAACAACAGCAACAGCTGCTGCAGCAACTAGACCTATACAACAGCACCAAAAGGTTTCCTGAGAACAGGATATAGTGCCTGTGTGACAGCCTGTGTGTGTGTGTGTGTGTGTGTGTGTGTGTGTATCGTAGAATTCTGGGATTTGATGTCATGATTGTCACAGGCCCTTGAAGCGAGTGGCCTGTGTGTTTGTCAATTCAGTTTGATGTGCCTCTCTCATAGACAATGACACACACACACACATACACTCTCTGTTTCGTACACACCTTGTGAGTCCTCGTGTTCACTCAGCCTCCACTCCTGGTCTGGAAGAAACCAAGCTGTACGGAAAGCAAGGAGACAAAAAAAGGGGGGGAATGAGACGGAATAACACCCTTCATCCCCTCGAGTCAGCCGGCTCAAAATAAATTATTTTCCTGCAAACAGGTAGTGTTAATCTGTGGGGGCCCGATGATATGTGAATAACACAAAATGACCAATTACACTAAACACGGCAGCTTTAATTTCCTGCCTCTGAGGAGAATAAATAAACACGGCTCCTAGGAAAAGGCGCGAGTGGAAAGTGCTCCGCTATCAAAGCCATCCCCAAGTTATTTTCTTTGATTAGTTGCCAAGGCCCAGATACCCCCCGTCTGTTTCAAGTCATCTGAGGCGTTCAAAATGAAATTATGGAGCATCTCGTGGAGATATTAGTGTTAAAGAGCAAGTAGCCCATGGCTACAGTAATCCCCTGTTAATCCTGACCTAATGAGACCGAGCATGAGAGAAGGGGAAACACAGGGTTAAATGGCATTAGTGGGACTTACTGGCGTGGCGTAAGCTTTCTTAAACAGTAAATTATAACAGTTTCTACAACAGTGTAATGTCACGTCCGTAAACTTCACTTTTAATCTCCAGACAAACGAGACGCAACCAAATACACACCGAAAATGAAAGAAATAGCAGCTGTCATGTCTTTGATCATAACACGTTTTCGTAATTTTATTTAATTTCAACTGCATTGTGCTGTATTTTTAATAGACACATTTAGCTTGAGTCAGCCTGGAAGAAAAAAAGTGTATGAATGATATCAAATTACCAATGCCATGTCATTAATGCCTCCATGTACTGTATGACAGCCAACAAATTAACGTGTTATGTTCATTTACAATGGTTATGAATGGTTGAGGATCGGTTTGGGTCATTGTTAAGGTTATGGGTCTTCTAATCCATCGACCGAGACTACAGGCAGATCATCTTTACCACATTTCTCCCAAATTATGATCCATATTCAAATTAAATGCGCCCCTTTAAGAGAAGATTCCCCAAGCTGCTCCACTTCAAAACTAACCTGTTCCGAGGGCGCTCTAATATACTCAGTAACACAGTAATAAGGTACTGCGGTGTGCCAGCGGGGCGGCCAAACTCATCCAAAGATAACACAGCACTCAGCACCCAGATCAGCAGGGCACTTCCTCCTCACCCCTCTGATTTTTAATAGACACTAATCAGATGTGGGCCTGGAGAGAGAGCAAGAGAGAGGAAGAGAAAGACTGATTGTTACTTATATATTTTAAGTTTTAAAGATATACAAGACATGGTTCGAACAATTTAATAATTGTGACGTACGTATTGTGACGTACGTATTGTGATGTATATATTAAACGTTTTCAAAATCTTTTCAAAACCTCAATATGTTTAAAAACAACAGAGGCATACAGAGCGAGAAAGTGTGCATGTGTGCGTGTGTGTGTGTGTGTCAGAAAGAGAGAGGGGGAAAACATGAAGCTTTTAAACCTGAGATTGCGCTCACCCTCCATCTTTCAAGAATTCATAAATTAATCACCAGGCGGTGAAAATGTCCAAACAAAACATGAAAGTTAGATGCTGCTCCGTGTGTGTGTGTGCGTGTGTGTATATATATATATATATATATATATATATATATACTGTGTCTGATCCTTGACTGGTAATTAAGCTTATAGCTTTACACACTTGCATGAACACACACCCCCACATACACAGTCAGAGTTAACAGGTCATACATAAACCCACAGTTAACACAATGAAAGACCACACTCTTTGTCTCTTTTACATTCTCTCTCTCACACACACACACACACACACAGAGGGCACGGGCCCACTTCTAGGACTGTCAGATTAGAGAGGGTCCTTAATTTGTGTGACTCGGTGGAGTTTCAGCTGGCTAATGAGATTGGGCTAATTGGTATCGTTACTGTAATCTCCTGAGGCGCAGGACAACACGTTTAAACATATACCCACTGATCACACTTAAAACCTGCCAGCGATGCTAAAGGTCATTAGTGGCTGTGTTCATTTCCAAAGCCATGCGATGTAATGGGGAGGGGAGTGCATAAAAACACTGTGGAAGTTCACCGGGGTTAAAACATTCATTTGCTAATTCCAGGATGCATGTTGCCAAAAGAAAACACGCTGTAATTACACAGCAGGAAAAAACAGAACAAGCTAAAGTAACACTCTTAGACATAACCATGGATCTCACTTTGCAACCCATTTTCCAGGCAAATTAAAGCATATGTTGGTGCACTGAACACTTGGTTTGGAAAATAATTTCCCCCCTTTAAATAGATGAGACCTTAAGTTTGTATCCCTCGATAAGTTGAAATTACTGTTTAAAGAAAAAGATAGAGAGAGAGAGATGTTTTTTTCCTTTTCTTATAAAGGTCACACCTGCGTTAAATCTGAATTAGTTTGGCACTGTTTTTAATGGCCTTTCAACATATTTTTAACACATCTACTAACTATGTAGATCTGTGATGTAAATTACCTAAACATTTAGGAAAAAATACAATCACAACCAAGTACTAGGATCTATTTATCAATATGACACAGTTACTACTAGGTGTGTGTGTGGGGGGGGGGACGTTGTGCCAGCTTGTTCCCTCAGGAGCTGGAGTGAATACTGGATTTGGATCTACCCGGGTGCCAGAAAAATGACCCCAAATGTGTGATAATGTTGCTCTGTAACTGCTGGATGTGTTAATCATAAACAGTTTCACCATATCAACTTAAAAGGTGATAATATGTCAATGCTGTGTTCACAACGTGTTTGCTTTGCTGTGGCCAAATAAATACATTATTGCGGGTTGAAGTGTAAGAAAACCTCAGAGACTCATGACAGAAGTTGGTCTCTTGGCACTGCTCTATGCCTGCATGCTGATCCAAAATAGTTAGTATGGGTCAAATGCAGAAATGAATTTCCCCGTGGGGAAGAATAAAGTATAACATAACAAGAGTAATCATTATTTTTTTAAATCATCACTTAATCTTTAAATACATACCTTTTATTTTATTCCTTCGCAGGCCCTAATATAATGAATGTGGTGCAAGGCCATCAGCATAAGTAGGCTATCAGTCTCCCTTTTGGCTGGGGCCAGGGGAATGGCATGAGGCTGACAGAGTGAAACAAGAACAGTAGCTAATGTTAGCACTAATGTTAGCATTAGTATTAGCATTAGCAATAGAGATGAATGGAGCGCCTGGCAGCCAGGCCTCGTCTGTCCACAACTAGAGACAGGTGGGCCCTTAAGCCTGGCTTCAGGTTACTAGACGGGCCACAATGTGCGTCACATACTCACAAACACACAAAAATACACACACTCAAGTGCAGAAACCCTGATTCAGTTATCCCAGGCCACTCTCTGCCAATACTGTTGAACAAATAAACTGGGGGTTTCCTTTTTCTCATCATCATAATTATTAATGCCCTCACATTTGTTCTTTGCAACAGATCAAAGATTAAACGCAGAGTTTTCACAACCCGGTAAGTAACAGAGCAGCATTATTTTGCATGTGTTACAGGGCTTTGTGATGCTAAAATATGAAGGGGAAGTTTGCTTTAGCACTGTGGGGGAACCTAAGCTCTGCCACCTGTTTGCCAGATCCACAGGCTTTATTGAATATTCTTATAAAATCAAAAAAGGGGGAAGAGAAATCAAAGCATTTCCTGGCTGCCTGTGGCACGGCTTCTGAAGACTGTCCTATTTTTAGGCTTTGACCTAAAGCAGCAGCCTTCTCTTTTAACCTCCCAACTGTGGACCCAGATGTTGCCGGCACAATAAAAAACACGAAGCCATCTAACCAACGTGGATATTTAACAATACAGTCTGTGAGCTATGAGCTCCTTCACACTCAGATATGCAAGAAAAAGAAGCCGTGCCACATCTGTTGAGTGTAACTACAGAAACATAAAAAAAAGAGCTGTACCTCTCTGGACTGTAAAATGGGACGAACTTGAATTGAACTGCGATCAGCTGACCGTTTCTTGCAGTGTCATCATTCACTGGCACTCAAAGCCGTTCTATTTCCCCCTCCTTCATAAAACGTTCACGAGGGATCTGGGGTGAGATGCCATGTTTGACTTGCAATCAGATCTGAGCTGGAACGTGGGCAGGAGGAAGGCAGGCTAGGGCCTCTCTTCCTGCCTTGCTCGCTGGGTGGCTGCCTGGCAGTGGGTGGATAGTTGGGATGTAAGGACCTAGCCCCGAGTGCTATTTCTAACCCCCCCACCCCCCCATTGCCCAGAAACGCACACTCTCCCTCCCACACCTGTTTCCCCATCAGATGAGTCCTCAGAAAACGGCCCCCTCATGGACCCAGTTCACTCTAGTGCTCCTCCAGAGGCACGTCCCTAAAAAAAGCCTGGCTGCCATCAAGCCAATATGGATTCCATTGAATGTTTATCCTCGGCTGACAAAAATAGAGAACATAGTAAAACAAAGTTCACACTCTGATCTTACACAGGTGCATGCACGGCCATCTCCTCATAAAGTAAATTAGCTAGCTATTGTTTCAAAAACATGTTGTAGCCACAGGTCTGCCTCGACAACTCAACCTTTATGTGCAAGATAAAAAAGGAGAGGCAGAGCATGTTATTGAAGTGTGAGCGAGGACTGTGGAAGATTTACATTATTATTCCTGCCATAGCTGACCCAGGATTTCATATAATAATACTATATGAATGGTGTTTTAACCCTTGGGTCCCCGTCGCGTCCTTCTGGCCATGTTCCATAAGGCGTAACCAACCAAAAAATCTACTCACAAATATTATGAGCAATTTCATTTGTCCGTTTTACAAAGTGAGACTTTCTCTTATTAAATGATAATTAGTGCAAGATTGCAAGGCGTTATGAAATACTACAGAATTTAAAGACCAACCTTAAATCCTTACTTACAAACTGTTTATGCTTTTGATTTCTAAGGGACAGTTCCTCCAATTCTGTTTTCGTTTTGTTATTTAATAATAAAATATTAAAACTTTTCAACTAGTCTACCTTCTCCACAGTTATGTTACTCTCTGTATTAACATTTTTTTGTCCTTCCCTCCTCCCTCCAACATCCTACCAAGTGATGATTGAAATTGAAGGGGGGACAGAGGGAAACCGAGACTGGGAAAGTGAAGGAGAAAATAAGAGAAACAGGGAGAAAGGGGAAAATGAGACCCATTGTAAAAGCCCGTCTTGTTAGCACCGTGTCACACAAGCGTCCATATATCATCCCCAGGTCTGTCACCTGACCCCCATGTGTCACAGACTCCGGGACTGTCCCCTCAAACACGAGCCCTTCTCTGGTAACCCCTGGGCCCTCTGTAACCCCCCGCCCCCCCACCCCAGCTCCCAGTGAGTGTTAGGCAGTGCTTTACAGCCTCTGAAAGGGAACTAAAGACCGCTGAGGATTGAGATGAATTACAGCCAGGGGAGCTCCTCTAACGAAGGGCGTCCAAATTTACAGCTTTGCCAGCTTTCTTAACTTCATGGATGGAGATAAAGCAGGCCTTGGTTTTGACAGAGCACCACTAAGAGCACAGGGAGAGAGGGGGGAGGTGGTGGGGGGGGGGTGGAGGAAAGCAAGACAGAGAGAGAGAGAGAGAGAGAGAGAGGAAGACGAGGCTTAGTTTCTCAAAGAAAAGCTAATGAGTGAAAATATATGAAGCAGAATGGCTCTTGTTATTCTCTCCCCTGACAACAAAAAACGGCAGCCAAACGTCAAGTAATATTTATTGCGATCAACAGTCATTGAGGGGTTATGGACACAGAGGCCCTGACTGCACTCACTAACTATTTTGTGAAAGAGAAAAGAGCCAGCCACAGCATGAAACACATTTTTCTTTCTTTTCATTTTTTTTTTTTTTTGAGATCAGTCGGTTTAAACGCTTGTTAAATCAGCCAAGTTAAAAAAAAAAAAAAGAGGAGGGAAAAAAAAGCCTTTCGAGTGCTGTCTAAACCTGAATGAAAAGCCCTTTGTAGTTCACTCTGTTGGGTTTGTAAAAACAAATGCACGCTACATCAAGCCAATCATTTATCCCCCAGACAAAGATCAAACTAATATTGACTGAAAAACACCTGAGAGATGAGATAGTGAATGCTAATGAGAGGGGCCTTCCTCACCGCTAATCACAGTGAGCCTCATTTCAAGACAGGGGGGGGAGAAGGAGAAAAAAAGTGTGGGGGTGGCGAAGAAAGCCATCTTCATAAACATATCCTCATTTTCCCAGAGCGGAGGATGGCGGTACGGGGTCTGGCTGCAGCCAGACTCATATAAGAGCTGTGAATTGTATATCAGCCTCTAAAGCTGGCACTTTAATCCTATTTGCATTCATATGACTACAGCTGGATCCTGGGAGCCTTTATCCTTTAGAGTTGCCCATTTGTATGCCCCTGTGAGTGCAGGAACTCTACGCACCGATACCGGTATCTGGATGTCTCTCACATCTTTCGCCCCAATATCACTCGCGCAAGCCCACTGCCATTCACTGGCTGGAGAGGCAGTGGGAGAACTTATTGGAGAATGGTACAAATGAGTAAACATGGAGACTCTTGGGCAGGTAATAGACTCTCGTGCACACACATGCAGAGAGACACACACAGGTCTCATCCACACATGCAGAGAGAGAGAGAGAGAGTGAGAGAGAGAGAGAGAGAGAGAGAGGGTGGGGGGGGGGGGGGGGGGGGGGGGAATTAAATACTCCAAGTGGTTCCCTCGTGGAGAGAGCCACAGGCTTAGCTCCACACCGGCTGATTTGTGAATCTCTTCTCCTTAAACAGCTCTGTGCCTCTGTGCACACGTTGCACTGGTGCGGTGGGTGTGTGTGTGTGTGTGTGGGGGGGGGACGCCGCTTTCACCCATTTGCACATTAATAAACCTCCAGAAACATTTATTAAATGCTGGGAGAATAGACAGTATTTACATGTGAAACTCCAGAGGACGTCGGTGTGTTTCGTGCAAAGGGCCACACGGCGGGGGCCCCTCTGCAGGTCCTGCAAAATCCTCGGCTGCTGCACAGGGTATGATAATGACATCCTCTGTCCAATTACTCCCGCTGCCAATAGCACTGGTGGTGATGGAGAGGAACACACTATTAACCCTGTTAGCATTATCGACACAACCGGCACACCTCAAATCAGGAGTCCATTAAGGTGACGATGAAGGTGATTATTAGAGCGGATTCTAGACTTGTTAGTAAAACATCTGATCCATTCTATTATTGGATCCAAATAAAATAGGTAATAATAACAATTCCACTATAGAATTCAATAGTTTAAATATTTTATATCTCATAGCTGATCTTTAGTCTCTCATGTGAGACACATTATTTGCGTTTATCAATATTAATGGTAAGCTAAAAAGGCAACCGCGCTGCACAATCTGCAAATATAATGCCCCCGCCTTATCAATTCATAACACAGAGCAGCTAAACTGTCAGAAAAATCTGAAGTCACACTTAACCGAGCCCAATACCTGCTATTAAGATGGCTCGACATAACAGGACGCCTGCCAATAATTGTACATAAAGATATGGAAAAGCCACAGTCCAGCCATGAATATTTCATGAATTCCGACACAAAGAGCATGCTAAAAGGATCAAAGAGAAAAAACGGGAAAGGAGTCAACGTGAACATCCAAACAATATGCAAGAATCCCGACAGTATAGGTCACATGCAAAAAGACCGGGGTCACACTGAAATTGTCCATCAGTCAGACAAGCAGAACTGATTTGGATGCTAAATAATGGTTTAGATATTCAAAAATTCCATATATATGCGAAAGGCTTCAGTGCACCCCGGATCTGGCCTATCAGAGGAGTGCTCTGCCACCACACTCCCTCATGCAGACCCACGCTATGCCTCTGAGCCTACGACTAACACACACACACACACACACACACACACACTTGCAGATATGCAGACATCCAGACACAGTAGTACATGTACGCTCAACACACAGTCAATCTCAGACTCTCAGACAGACATAAACACAAGCATACATTATATACAAATACATAATTATGCGCCTACCGGTAACATGAAATCCACTTCAAAACAAAAATAGGTTTATGATTACCTCCGTTAAAATTTACTCGAAGCTCCATGTCAATTAGAATTCAATTCATCAGGCAGGAAGGGAGGGGAAATATTTAGAAAAATATGTGTGAAGAATTAGCTGCCTTTGTACATATACTGCACATTTCTACACTTTACACAGACTCCCCTGCCACACCCTGGCATGGAAACAAGACTGCATCAGTCTGCGCCAGTTGATTTAAAATACTGAACAATAGAGGAAACAAACTGTATATTTTTGTACTCCTAGTTCTTCAAGGCGACACGTCCATATGGTCGCACATTTGTTGTCTATGATAAGAAAAAGTCGAGCCAAAAGCAGAAAGAAAAAAACCGCCAATATGGCAACAAAAATCTCCCTCTTCTTTGTACATTTCAAAACAACGTAATCAATGCAAAAATGTATACAAGGCAGTGTCTTAAAAACACAACATGGTGCCACAATTATATTGTGATCTTCCGTTCACTCAAAGGGCCTCCTTGTTGTGATTGTCATATGCCACTTGCCATTGAAATGGGGGTGTTTTTCATGTTTCTCATCTCATTGAATGTCAAACATCTCTTATTGAGGGAGCCAAATCCATCTGATGATTTTTCCAACCCCACTCAAATGGAAATGGTGCATGTGACAAAACAGTGGTATTAACATAATAAAGGAATTCGACTTACAAAAACCCTCAACATCTGCTGGGTTGGAGAGAGTAATGGATAACATTTCTTTGAATCCAATTGATGGATCTGATGGCGCTTAGACAGTCATTCACATCATAATGTCTCAGGAGAGGCCAATAATAGGAACAACATGGGATTAATCTCGACACTCTCGACTCAGACGAGACAAAATATGCATGGGCCCGCGGATCTAAAAGGAAGCTGTTATAAACATTTGCTTGAGAGTTTTCTCTTTTTTTAAATGTCTTTCTTTATACATGGAAGCTGAGAATACAGGTTGTTCTGCAAAGGTGTAAAGAAGGTCCACAGAAACAAGTAGTACCAAACCATACACTATGTGTTATATGGCATTGATTTGTTTTGAAGAGGACAAGTTTAAATATTGACATAACTCTACCTGATCGCTGAAAGTTTTTGTATATTTCAGACACACACACATACACACACAAACACACACACACACACACACACACACACACACACAAAAGAGACAATATTCCAGACCTTATGTGTCATTCTGTCCACCTACATTATATGCATTTAGATCCCATTTTTCACGGTGAATACTTGACACTTATTTTTTAAGCTATACTATTTTTGGTAATGTTACATTTGTTTCCCAATACCTAAACAATGATTACAATCACATCTGGCTATATATGTGTGTGGACCACAGTGAAAATAATGATTGTATTCATGATTAACAGCTATTGGCCCTAATATGCTGATCTATTATTTATATACCATAATGGAATTATATTGACAAAAATGGACATTATGAGTCATGGAAGATTTTCTCTCTCACAGAAACAGATGAGTAGTTTTCATAGTAATATAATACCTATATCATATTGACTGGTGCTCCTATAAAATATAACATTTTGAAGAGAAAATCAACAATTGTTGATTACCCTTCCAATTTCAAGAGGATTATTTTTATTTTGTTTTAGGGGGTGAGACAAGACATATTTCTGAATTTTATAAAAGTATTGATCCGTCTGCTTTTTTTCCTAAATATGGATTTCATATTTACAGCTAAGATACAAACTTATTATTTGTCTTATATGACACCCACATTTGTTTATAACGTATATCTTTCATATGTGTTTCATTTTTCACTGACAAAACACACAAATGCAGGGTTTAAGATGCACTGGATCACACCATAAAAGGGACACTACACTCAAAGGCAACATCTGCTATTTCAAATGTATGTTTGATTAAGAAATAACAATAAATACCAGCAGCTGCTTGAAAGGGAAAAGTCATTCAGCAATATAGCAACACTATTTTATACTAGAAAACCTCAGTGGAATGGTCACAGGACTGTAGAAGAGTCAAAGTTCACTTCTCAATATGAATTAGAGAATGATCACATTAGTAATCATCAAGTGAATTTCTAACGTCCCGCAGCTTTTGACCACTGTCAACGATCTCTTTAAAACACAGATTTCTGCCATTAATCTCATTCATGTTTTATTCTGGCATTCCGACATTTCTTTTTGATGCTGTATTTCGGTCCAGCCCAATGACTTATGACAGAGGAAGAAAATCAAAGTGAATAACAGACATGTTTTAAAATGTGGAGGGTGAGGCCGGCCGACCAAGGTGGCGTGCGTTCTGAATCTGATGGGACGGGTGATTCCTTGTGAGCTGACCTCCAAGACAAAGGTTTAATAATAAATACACTGTAAATACACTGTGTCTGAATTAAAAAGACACCGCTCTACATTTTTAATGTAAGTGTATTTCTGCATGCAATTAAAAATGAATGATCGCGGGGGCTCACCTCCGCGGACCTGGGGCCCCTGCTTGGATTTTTGACCATGGGGACCAAAGGGGGGGCTGAGATCTCAGGAAGGCCAGACTTGAAGGAGGAGGAGCCATGTGAAGGGGAGTCTGGTGGGGGGGGGGGGGGGGGGAAGGGATGCAAGAGTGCTGTCTGGGGACACGTATACCTCTACAGATCCCACTTTTAAAGACTGTCCAACCTGTAGAAATAACCATGGGAATCTCTGGCTGGTGATTAACGTCCTGGCTGGAGGTTTAAATCACTCGGGGAGAGAGATGGCCCAGTGTTTGACTGTGTGATATACTCCCTCGCAGGGCTCCTCTGATGGAAAAACATTACTGATGGGAAACTAAAATGAGATTGCAGAGAGCGGGGGGCAGGAATTAGGGGCTGACCTGAATGGGTCTGGGGGTAACATGGAGGCTATCACATTAACCTGACGGCGGCTCCTTTAATAGGGTCCAGGGCTTAAACTGATATATCAATTTCCCTCCATGTGGACGACTTCAAAGGCCAGAGCTCACTCTCGCCGCCTGTGTTGGCCCCCCATCAATCTCTGGCTGCTGTGGGCATCATCACCTCCAGCCTGAGACAAGCCAGGATAAAGATCAGCTCCCGCGGGCTCCGGCCAATCGGCAACACCGTCCCAACTGTCCACTCGCAGTCGGAGAGAGACGATTGCGTCTTTTAAGTTAACTTTTCTTCCAGTGGCCAGGAAAAAGCTCAGAGCGCAACACAGTAAATTGGTTTCAACATGCAGGTCAATCAAACACAACACCGTTCAGTTTGAGTATCACAGAATGATTGTAATTATAATCACGGCTGACAAACATTTCTCCATCTGTGTGCGCTAACGTCACAATAATTACCCTTGTCACGCTAAATGTGTAATTTAGCAACACAAATCATGGCATTTGCCTCCGCTGACAGCTGCAATGATAAAGATTCAGCAAAAGCGTGGCAGAGCACCTTCCAGTTCATCTCCACTGTTTGTATAGAGAGGATTTTTTTTTTCCAACAACAGAGACGCGAGCAAACTCCTTTCTTTTCACTGAACTCTCTGTTCTCTGAAATCATATCAAAAAGCCTCTCTCGCAGTGCAAGCCCTCCAGGGTTCTGATGTCACTTCCACTGTAACACGTTGCTGATGACTGACATATGCTTCACATGAGCTGGAGGAGACACACACACAAAAAAACATACACAATACGCACACCCTTTTTTTGTTTTAGACGACACTTCCGACTTTACGCTAACTTGTTTTGTCAAAACAATTCCCGCAGAAATTAAACGACACATTACTCAAGTCAAACCTGAAACCTAGATCTGCCACAACAAACCTAATCCAGTTTGAGCAGCCCCTGTGTTGTGGTGTCCTCGGAGTGTGTGTGTTTCTCTTGTAGCGTAGCTTAGGTTTCAGGAAGTTTTAGGCCTGGAGTCAGTCATCGAGTGGTGGGGGGGGGGGGGGGGACAACGGCACGAAAACAAGAGCTCTGATAGCGCTGATAATGGCCAAGCGTTCACCCTTTTGAAGGACTTTCACTGAGTATAAACAGAGTACAAAAGTCTACAGGAATTGACCCTTTTCTAAGCCCCGCCCCCCCACTGCTGCTGCTCCATCAAGCTGTCAGAGCTATGCCATCCACACGGATTTCACTGCACTCCCTGCGTCAATATTAACTTATTTTAGGGGGAAATAAAAAAGCTATTTTACCTAGAAGTGGACAAAGAGTCTACGATATACGTTTCAAGGTTTCTGTGAAGTCAAACTACTTCAGCAGCAAAAACAACATCACCTGGGAACACTGTTTCTGTAAAGCTGACTGGGTCTTTACTCCCTGTTATAATCATTAAAAAGCAAAAGCAGCATGTGTATCAGTGAACCTCTAGTGTAGCATAGAAGTACTAGTGCTAACATTTACTCTGCTAATGTGAGCTCCATAGGTTTTTATGTCAAAAATGAGCATTATAGAAATGTCTATCTGCATCCAACCTCTCTGAATAATGCATATCACTATTACATATTTCTACAGTTTAACCATGACTAGTGGTCATCCACACATGCCTGAAAAGAACAAAATCTGAAATGACTGCATGTGAAGCAGAGCCCTGGTCGGAGACACCCTGATTGGCCAGTCTGTGATCGAGGGCGGGACATAGCAAAGGGTCAATTCCTAGAGTGATGTGAAAAAAAAAACATTTAATATGAGGGTGTTTGTTCACCGCGCCGAGATAGGAGAGCCGTCCTTTAGCAGAAAAAAAAAAAAGAACAAGTCGCCGAAAGAAGTACTCATCTCTGAGGTGTTAAGAGTTTACGAACACACTCGAAAGGGGAGCCCTACATTTGAAGGAGCAGAATTAGGTGCGATTAGAAGAGATGGGAAAAAGTCCATATTTGTCACAGAGCTCCTTTCAGCTTTCACCTTGTGATCAGAGGCATCATTTAGACAAAGAACAAAAGACGGCAAATATTTTGGGAAGGAGAGAAAAAGGGGTCTGTGTAGTGAGTTGCAAGAGTGAAACTGAGCGGGGCGGCGCGCCAAAAGAGCCCGCTGGTGTGGGCTACAGTTTGCAGTGCGTAGCAGCCGAGATCTATGAATACAGATCAGGGGAGATGTGAGGGAATTTTACAGCAGGTATTGTCTGTCACTCACCCCGTCTGTCTGTGTGATCACTGCCTCCGCGGCGGCTGTTTCATCTTCCACTCTCTCTCTCTCTCTCTCACACACACACACACACACACACACACACACATACACTCCTCCCCCAGCGCTACAAAAGGAGACCTGGTGCTGGGGTGTGCCCTTGCCAAAAAGTGACAGGTGTTCCAATAGGAAATCCAAAAATCAAAGGGCCATTATTCCTATTATACGTTATGATACCCTGCTTATGTCTGGCTTTGTATAAGTTACTGACATCTGGATTTGACTGAGAATACGGCAACAAACATTATGTAGAGTGTGAAATAAAATTTTGCCACGACACGAAAAATTTCAAACACTTCCACTTTTTCTTTTTTCTCACTTTTTTTTTTTTTGCATACATAGATTCACAAAGTATGTTATATTTGCCATACTTTAAAAAAAAATGTTTTTGTTCTTGTTCTCGCAATGGGGAGAGATAGTTTGCCAGTTGCGTGTCTGCATAGCCCGGAGCCCTTTAACACACACTGTGAATTATGCCTGCAGTGAACATAAACACAGATTTCACAGCAAAACACAGTGCAGCATATACACACCGACTTGAATTGACTCCTCTCATTTAACGACTGCTGAGCTGAACCACGCTCCCGTCTCCGCATCGCATCGTCTCTTTGAAAGAGCAAATGTGGATAAGATGGCCAAAAGTCAAGCGGCGTACTTCTTGCAAAGCAGTCCCTAACACGGGCAATCCGCCTGAACAAGTGTTTGCTTTTTTTTGCATGGCGAGTGTCAGTGTTGATTTCTAGCATCAGGAGAGCAAGACGCGCATAAAAGCTGCCCCAAATGTTCAATCACGGCGCTCTCTCCACAAATGAGAGTGGGCCTGCAGTCTCAATCAGCTAAGTGTAGCAGGCAGCTGTTGTGTGGCGGATGGAGTGTGTCATTAATTCTGTAAATATAGCTTCCCTCATGTGTCTGAGAATCACCCACTCAGGCCACATTTAGGCCAGATGAGCAACAGCTTTCGCCAGCGTCTGGTAAACTGGGCGAAACTGTGAATGACTCAACGGAGCAGGGAGGAAATTTAAATGTTCCTTTTGAGAAAAATCTAATTTCTCCCGTTGAAAAGGCCGAGTACAAGGTTGCCAACCGCACAACAAGGTTTTCAAATGTAAAGGAAAAATGAAGCGGCGTTTTAAACAAATACAAGTCATTGTTGTCTGTCCATGTTCCAGTTGTAACTCATTTTATCCCAACAGAACAACAATGAGGAGGAAAAAATCAGCGGCGTGCTCTTTCAGGGGCAGCGCAGCGCTCAAAGTGATGGTTTAGCACTTGTATTGTTCTTTAAAGTTGAAGCCGAGAGGCAACAACATTCTGACTCTTCTTTTATGGGCTATCAATAATCTTTTTCTGACACATTATTTGCCGGCCTGGAGAGAAAATAGGGAGCAGCACGGTCAGTGGTTCACCACAAAGACTTTGGGAGCTGGCGAGGGCAGCAGCGTGCGTGGGCGGTGCATCCACCCTGGGACCCGGCCAGCATGTCTTTTCTGACCAGGCTGCTGGAGCGCTAAGGGGCCAGCGACCGAGCAGTCTCTGAAAAAAAAAAAAACCCCACACAGGAGCAATTAGATGACACGACAGAAATGAAGATGAGGGTTCTTTGGCAGATTAAGCGCAATTCCGTTTAATTCACAACTGCGTTAGCGGCTTGCTG
>NC_139915.1:25541984-25547199 GCF_963514095.1 Eutrigla gurnardus | reverse complement strand
CCTTCGCTCCCTTCGCTCCCATGGTGGTGGCAGGCATGGACGAAAGGGCCCTCAGCCTAATTAGAAAACTAAATACTCTGAGTAATGCCTAACCCCTGGGAATACAACTGCCATATCTCTTACACATGTGATGTGGAAGGACCCGGAATGCCACTGGGGTGTCTCGCTGAAATATCCTGTTCTGTTCCCCTTTGCACAGCTGTCCACACAGACTCATGCACTTAAGACAGGCTTGCTTTCATAGTTAAAATAGAAATTTGTGTCCTAAGTGCTGCAACACAGCTAATGCTAAATATTTAATTCCCGCGGGTGCTAATTATGGTTGAGTACTGGCAACACGGATTCCCTTTTTTCACTCCACATAACAACTGTAAAAGCAATTTAAGCATTTTTCAATTAATTAAACACACAGTCTTCCAGTAACCTCTTGTCATTTTGCCCTCCAGGACCATAGCTAATTTGTGTAGAATAGAAAAGGGAAAGGGGGAAGGAGTGGGGGGTGGGCGCTGTTTTCATCTCTGCAAAATGCTCCTACAAAGGAATTAAAAGGGAAGACACATCATTTTCAGGAGAGTTTAAAAAGATCACACTCTATCAGTTTTTTCTTCTTTTTTTTTTCAAAAACCCTGTAGTATTGTAAGTGTAGTTTTGAATATTATGAACCTACATATCAGATGACTGTAACCACGAGCAACCAGCCCCCATTATGTTATCAAAGCCGCGCGAGATAGTCCTGGCCATGAAGCTAATCCCTGATGTATTTTTAGTCACAACTGACTGATGAAGTGAAATTACTACATCAGTGATAAAACGGGGCTCTCTGAAAAGCCTTTACAAGATCATGCAGCAACCACGAGAGCTCTTTAAGCTACTGCAAGTCTAAATGAACTTGTACAACACGGCGAACCCGCACGACAATATGGCGACGATGACTCGTGGTGAAATTAAGATAAGGACACATTATGCGTTTATAATATGCTGAAATGATCATTTCCGCTTTAAAGTTCTGTGTTTCCATTGTGCCAGCTAAAAATATGAAAACACCCCTTCTTTCAATTATTCATAGCTTCATCTGTGAAAAAAAATGGAATAAAAGATGAATATCTAATCACGTTTTTTGCTATAAAAATATGGACAATTTTGAATGACAAATTTAAGTTACGTGGCATATAGTATTAAACGTAATATGGCATTACACAGTCTCATATATATATATTATCATCCACTGTGTGCACACCTTTAGGTGCATGTTCGGGGTAAGGGTGGTGGCACACCCATCCTCTTATAAAAGGCCCGTCATTGAGATCAGAAGCAGGCTGTGAAATCCAGCTAATAGTCATTATGGGATCCCCGGTCGCTGCACACACACCGTACCTGCTTGCCAAGGCGGCTCCCTCACACTTCATATTTGCATTGTGTCATCTTATCAGCATTCACCCAGACAGAGGACAGATCAAACCGCAGACTGACAGCCGCATCACTAATATGAGTAAATAAGACCGAGGGAGAGGAGGAGTGAGGAGAATCAGACGTCCTACGGGCTGCAAAAAAATATAAATGTAAAGAAATTATACAACAGCACAACCTTGCGACACTAAAATAGCCAGACTCATGTTATAATTTTTTTTTCTTCTCCTGATGCAAAATTAATGTCCAAAGTCTTTGTAGGAGACCCTAGCATGTGATGGCCCCCCTCCTGTTCTGAGTGGCGAGGAAGGGTGAACTCTAAGAACCCTGTGTGCTCAGTCACTTCTGGGCCCATGCAGTCAATAAGGCTATTTCTGATCTCCGGATGGCTAGGGTTTCAAAGCCTGTTTAAATGGGCTCCCACAAAGCCGGAAGCACCAACCTCAGTCCTCTCCCTCCCCGTCTTTCTCCCTCTCTCTTTCGTCCTCCACTCTTTCTCTAAATATTGAGAGGGAGCTCAGCTTGCCTACCCCCTCAGTCAAGAGGAGGAGGGGTGGGGGGTTTGGGATGGGGAGGGGGGGGTCCTCCCCTTCCACATGCAGGGTGGTGAGGAAAGACAGGGAAGCGCAGGGTCAGGGCTCCTGGTGCTAAGCTGTGAAAGGCAAACGTTTGGCAGAGTAATTACACGCCGCACTGCTCTGGGAGTGATTAGTGATAGTTGTCTGTTCAAAGTGTTCGGAGCTCACAGCCTTTATGGGCTACGCTTGCCTTCCCTTCGCCTAATGTTTAGATTGCATTTGCATCAGGAAGAGAGTTGCATGTGTCAACATAAACAGTGTGCCTGCGAAAGCTCACCGAGTGTGTGCACTCGCTTCTGTTTCTCTGGTGCTCGAAAATATCGTTTCTCCGCACTATCCCGGAAAGATCATTACATTGTTGCAGAGAATCTTGCACGACTGTCTATGAGGGTTTTGAGATAGTCAGGATAATAACAGAATTTTACAATGAAGTGCCAAAATGTATAAACAAAAAACTCTATTCAGAATCCTTTGATATTTAAATACTGTGTTCAGGCTGTATTACTAACACTGTGTACTCTCCTAGCAAGCCTGTTCAGCACTTCCTGGACATGATGCCTTGGCTTGGCACAACAAGATCCTCTCCGTTCCCAGGTCAGGTGACACTGCGGTGCATTGCAATCAACATGCTCAGGTGGCGCGGCACAGGCTGCCAGACTTTGATGTCCTTGCCGTGTTAATGTTGGCTAGCGACGGCGTCCCAGCACAGCCCGCAGATGTGGCCCGCAAGCTGTAAGGTGAGCGGCAACACTCGCCGAGTAACGTGTCCAGTTGTAAAGCACAACCTGGCAGAAGGTGTGGCGGGGGGGCGGCAGCGGGTGTAAACAACAGGAACGGGCCGATATAAGGTAGGAGACGTGTGGGATTAGGGAAGGAATGGTGCTGGCATTGGTTATGTTCTGATATCAACAGATATTCCGGATAAATACATTCTTTGTTGAATAGAAATGGAGTTAGAAATAGACGTGAACTGTTTTCCTTTTTCTTTATAAAAAAAAAGGTCTGGCCCGTTGACAGAACACTTTTAAAGAACTCTTGCCCGTTGAAAACCTGAGATACACGTTCAATAGATTTTTAATCCCATTGATATCTTTTGGGGCCTAAAAAAATATGTTAACAAATCAAAATAGTGTGTTTCAAAAGAGATGACAGTTATCATATTTCAACACCTCATCACTCTAATCCCAACACGGGGGGCCAACTGTGACGCGGGCTGTGAAGATGGGTGGCAAAGCAGAGGGGAAACAAAACACAGCCGCGGACAGGAGGAGGAAATACCTCAGGGACTTTCTGGGATTGGTAAAGAGGTAAGACAGTACCTGTAGTGCAATCCCCTCCAAATCTGCACCAGGTGTCAGGCATTAAGGAGAGCATCTCCGTTTTGGCTTTCCACGTCTGGCTCAATCACCCAGGGCAGTGTGTCAGATGTTGGACAAAAACTGATACTCTCGAAGAAGAGGAAGAGGAGGACGACCCGGGGCCTGAGCACAGTGCAGAGAAGAAACGCTTCCAGTGGCAAAAAGTAGATCCTGTACCATGTCTAATAAAAATGCCCTTTTGTAAGAGGTAATTTCATTACTTTTTGCCATGATTCTCATCAATGTTTGACATTTCAATATTCAATTACATGTGAAATTAGTCCACTGAGAGTACAGCCCATTGTCAAGACTGCAGTAAGACAATAAAATATGGGAAGCAGAGCTGAACAATTTGGGTTTTAATGAGTTAAGATAGATTTAGAATAACATTACACTGTACCCCGTCGAGAGTTTCAGTTAACTACAAAGACAAGTGGGCACTGTCTATTCCCTGTGTGATACCACAAAGCAAGGAGCACGCTATAGAATGCTTAGCTCGATATTAACATTACACTCTCAATCATAAAGACACGGTCTGCATTGAACACCTGGCACCTTCTCAATTTTCAAGCAAGTAAGCTTATTTTTTTTTTCCTGCAAGAGCAATTGTCCTGAAACAAAACAGTGGCAGCGGAATACTTCAGTACCAGGAGAGGGGAAAATAACATAGAACCGTGTTGGCATTGTTGTTGCCACCGATTATACATGACACGCTGAATAAAAAGGGGCTGATTGTAAGATGTTTAAATGTATCAGAGGCATGGGAGAGAGGAAACCTAATGCCTCAGCAGTGGGAGAAGGAGAATGCGACTGGGCACGTGCGGAATGCAGAGTTGGCAGGAGGAAAGCGGCGATCTAAATTTCTAATGCTGAGGATGTTTCCCATTCTGTGTTTATGAAACATGGCTGCCGGGACTACAAAGGTAAGGGGATACAGCATCAAAGTCCGCCCTGACAAAAAAAAAAAAAAAAAAAGAGGCAACAATGCTGCAGTGGAATGCACGGCAGAACATAATACTCCACCTCCTCCTTCTCCTCTCCCCTAAGCAGTCTCATTTGATTACAGTGTAGCGGGCCCCCGAATCAACCCCTCGGTCCCATTTCTCGCTCCCCACCGGTGCTGCGAGTAGGAGGCAGAACACAACTTGCCAAAGTGGCCCGGGGAGGGGAGGTGATGTTGTAGAGGAGAATCCCTCATTTGAGGGGGGGGACAAAAGAACATGGGGAATGGGTGAGCAGAGGTGTCCGCAGCATGGGGTGCAGAGGGGGGTTGTTGTCCCGAGCGTAGCGACTGAGGCAGAGCCTGCATGTCTGATGATGACGTGCCGGGCGGCGTATCGTTTACAGGCTCCCTCAGCAGAAGCCCCTCGCTTGTCCGTCTCCAGCCACAGAGTTTGCCCTCTACTTAAGGCAACAGGAGTCAGGCTCAGCATTACAAGCCTATTAAAAGATACTTTTAATTATGCCCCGCTCTCCGGGGATCACTTCTTCCGTGAACTCCGTGTTTCTTTGGCATGTGCACTTCGGAACGGCACGGCCAGAAGCACGTGTTGTTTTCTCCCTCCAATTAAAGGGCATGTTGACAGATTAAGGCTGCTTCTGGTTTGTGCTCCACTAACGCATTTAGGGGGAAGATGATGAACATGGGAGGGAGGAGGGGCGACGCAAAGAGAGAGAGAGAGAGAGAAAGAGAGAGGCTGATAGAAAGAGAAAGAAGAAAAAAGAGAGGAAGAAATGCACGTGAACCCTGAGGGATTAATGTGTTTACATTACCTGGGCTGTGATCTATCACCAACCTCGTCAACTTCCATTATGCATCACATACATAAGCAAGCAACAGACCTGGGAGCCCCTGCAACTCACTCATACTAT
>NC_139915.1:25401984-25536984 GCF_963514095.1 Eutrigla gurnardus | reverse complement strand
TCGGGACCCAGAACGGAGGAACTTGGGAGATCCTCTTCGGGATCTGCTTTTGCGCCCTACGCCGGATCTACCGCGTTCACCAGCGCCTCGCCGGGCTACAACTCCCACTTACCGTACAGCGCGGACGCGGCGGCAGCTGCCACATTCACCTCGTACGTGGTGAGTAAACTAAAGGTGATTATTGCATTTAATGGGAAGTCTGAGCGAGGATATTAGCTCGTTATAGGAGCCTGAAATACCCGCTGTGGACTCGCAGCCAAGCGACCGAGAGGGGACATTTGCGTCACTGAGGAGTGCGCGGATATAATATTACAGAATACCAGCTCCGGGGAACATGCTGTTGAGTAAACACGAGTTATTTCACTGCATGCTGCGCGTTTACGTGGGTTTTAAGGAAATTGTAGTTTTTTTTATAAGAAATAATGGGCAATGAAGCTTCTAGTCAGAATTGACTGCAATTGTGATGGCAATTTTGGTCACTGCAACTTTTTTTTTTTTTATCTTCCTATTAATTGTGCCAGTTGCAAAACTGATATATTACAACTTTTCACAAAAAAAAAACAAAGAAAAAAAACAAACATTAAAATTGGTGTTGCACGTTTGCTGTATTCTTGGTGAGTGATCTCATTGCAGCACACGTATTTGACACAGACCTGGCTGTGCCACAAAGACTGATCCTAGAACAGGCAAAGAAAGAAGAAGTGCGAGGCCCATCCTGCATAACGCCAATGCGTTACCATGATTGCAAATTGTACTATTTTAAGGGCGAGAATAAAAACCCACTGCATGCTGACATTTAATAAATAATAATTATCATAAAATTGCAGAGCAACATTAATCCCATTTCAAATACGCAGTCACGTTCAAACAAAGTTCACACGCATTGACTTGAAACTTGAACTACTGGATTAAAGCCAGTGTTTTTGTGTACGTGTAGCATGCGTGTGTGTGTGTGCGCGCGCGCGTGTCTGTGTGTGCGCGCGCGCCCGTGCATTAAATCCTATGTAGAAGCAGTTCAGAAAAATAACTGTGACCGAACTTTTACACACTTTTTTGATTTGTGTTTTGTATCATAGGGTTCTCCATATGACCACACCACCGGTATGGCCGGCTCAATAGGATACCACCCTTACGCAGCACCCTTGGGCACCTACCCCTATGGTGACCCAGCATACCGTAAAAACGCGACCCGGGACGCCACCGCCACCCTGAAGGCCTGGCTCGGCGAGCACCGCAAGAACCCCTACCCGACCAAGGGGGAGAAGATCATGCTGGCCATCATCACCAAAATGACGCTCACCCAGGTGTCCACCTGGTTCGCCAACGCCAGGAGGAGGCTAAAGAAGGAGAACAAGATGACCTGGACCCCCCGGAACCGGAGCGAGGACGAGGAGGAGGACGAGAATATCGATTTGGAGAAAAACGACGACGACGAGCCAAACAAACCCACGGACAAGGGGGATTCAACAGACACAGAAGCAGGTTGGTGGTGCAAGGGGGGGAGAAAAAAAAGGCAACACACACACACACACACTCAAAAAAAAATCATCAATTTTTCATCGCAGTCGTTTCCACTCAGGGTGCAAAATTGATTGCTGGTTAATGGTGGTATATTATTTATAATGGGACAATTGCTTTAAATAATAATCACCTTGAACTCCCCTCGTTTGACTTCTCGGGGGCTGAAATTGCTGGTGACGCAAAGTGTTTAGCAGTCAATTTATCTTTAACTGCATAATAAGGATACAGCTGGTGTATTGCGCTGGGTATTCGGCAAAAAAAATATCGCCTTTGTATGATCATTATATCCCAGTTTGGAGCGGCTGCTGAGTGCTCATTAACATAACTACCGGCGTGACGAGATAAAATAGAAAACTCAAATGGTATTTGTAAATTAAAATAGTCAACATAGCTGAGACTTTATTTTCCACCACATTGTTAGCGTCGATGCTCTTTCACAATTATGGAGAGGAGTTCATTCACCTCTTTTTTAGGCTGGCACGCGCCTTTATGGGGACCATTTATAGCATGTGCAATAACTGTTTTTAAGGGAAACGTGCATAAACAGTCTAATTATTTTTATACATCCGAATTCAGTTTGCACTGCTGCTCCCTTGCCTCGCGATCACCTAAAACACATGTTCCCGTTTTTTTTTTTATCAACGTTTTAATGTCACGCTTATTTGGCAGTAACTCCATTCTTTATTTGTGCTTTAGATCATAAACTGCTGAACCCAGGGGACATAGGCTGTGACAGATTTAAAGAGGAGAGCCATGGCAAAGACACGGATCCCCTTCTGAGTGACTCGGAGTTAAAAGAGCAGGAGGAGCGGACTACAGAGTTGCTGCCGGATTCCGCAAAACCGACCACTTCGTCCCCCTCGACGGTGCCCCGGGGGAACCAGGCCGTTGCGCAACAAGACAAGCCGTCAGATTTGAGCCAAGCGCCGGGTACGGTGACCAGCAACGTGACATCGGTCATCCACTCGCCCCCATCGGCCCCCAAACCAAAACTGTGGTCCCTCGCGGAAATCGCCACGTCGTCAGACAGGTGTAAGGGCAGCGGCGAGGCGCCGCAGGCTTGCCCCGGTTTGGGTCAGAGCGCAGTAATGGGCACCAACGCGTCCCCGTCACGGTCCTCCCCTCAGTGTCCGCTCCCCAACAGCACGGTCCTCTCCAGGCCTCTGTACTACACCTCCCCTTTCTACCCCGGCTACACGAACTATGGGGGCACTTTTGGACATCTTCACAGTAACCACGGCTCGGTAACAACGGGCTCCACGGCACATTTCAATGGATTAAACCAGACTGTGTTAAATAGAGCAGAGGCTTTGGTAAGGGAGAGCCAGAAAGTCAGAGGCCAAACGCAGGTAGATCTTTGTAAAGACTCCCCTTATGAACTAAAGAAAGGTATGTCAAACATTTAATACCTGTTTATTTTCCACTCACCGCGGACATTTATTTATTTGATTTTTTTTGTGGTTGCATTAAAAAAAAAAAGAACAATGATGAAGCAAATTCTGAGAACAGTTATTTTCTGAGTAAATGCTTATCTTCATTTTTTTTTAGTTTTTGAATGGTTAATCCTAAAGTGTAACAAGAATGGTCTTAATCGCTGCAGCCGCCTGAGTCTATTTGTATTAAAGACTAACATGTATATTTAATGTAGCATTTTTGTATTTAAAATGGACAACACACTATCTTTGAAGTAAATTATGGAAAAAAATATATAAATGCTTGTGCAGCGATTATTTTGGTGAGCAACATGGCTTTGCCTGATATGTGTCTATAAGTGCTTTAAGGCCAACTAATATTTACGAAATATTCATTCAATTTTGCACCGTGACAGATGTTTCTATGGTAGCTATCGTTTTCAAAAAAAATATTTTGGTAGTGAGAGCTCTGACAAACTTGAAGGCCTACGTTCAGGGAAAAGGATGTTGGAATATCTAAACAATAAATGGGTTCAGTTTCGTTTTGGTTGGTGCAAATATTGATAGTATTTTTTTGTGAATGAAAACAAGTATATTTTTGGTCTATGGGCTTATGACCATTTTATTTTTTTTCTTTGAATACAACGAGGGCCTTTTTTTTTTTTTTTACTTCAGCACGTTTCTAAAAGTGGATATTGATATAATAACAACAGCGAGGCGCAGTCAGTTAACCCAATTACCTATCGTGTTTTATGCAGAGCAATCAGGTGGTGAACTCCGGTAATGAGCTCGATTTTATGCCAAATTTAGAGCTCATTACTATTTTCCAAGGCGTGGCAAAGCTGTTAAAAGGGACGCGACCATGCATTTAGAACATACTGCCCTATTATATATCATTAATGGGGAGTCTCTTTAATGGCGCGTTGGATGTGAAACACTGGTGTTTGGAGAAAAAAAAGAAAGGGGGAGACTGCTGTCGTGCACGCAGCAGAGACAGATTCTATTATATGCTGTGCAGCCGGGTAGCCAGGCGCTGTCCAACTCTTCCAACTTCTGCAGGTAGGTGTCACACTTGCTCCTAATTTCAGGGGGGGGACTCTGTTAATCCGTCACGGAAACCCATCCCTGATCAAATGGCCTGGTTAAAGGGAAGTGGAGCCAATGGGGCACACACAATGATCACAGTTATTATGAGGATTATGGCAACTTTGACAAGTGGATAAAAAAAAAGAAAGAAAGAAAAAGAAAAAAGGCACAAATTACATACTTGACCGTTTTGCTTTATTAAATCTGGAAAAATACATTCAATTAAAGAAAAGAAAATCTTATATAAAAAAAAAAACACAATGTGCTAGCAATATTAATATTTTAACTATTGTTATTATTCAATATTATTTTGAGACACCCTCAGTGTAGGAACACTTGAAGGCCATGGGCCTATTTTTTTAATAAAACATATGCTGTTTATGGTGTAATATCTGTTTAGTCAGTAGTTATTCTAACGCATTTAACACTGAACTATTATTATTATTATTATTATTATTATTATTATTATTATTATTATTATTATTAATGTTGTTATTGTTGACCTCCACTGAAGTGGGACAGCCTGCTCTTGTTTATGGCTGCCATTAATCTCTATAGTTTACTTTCCCCCTCTCCAATTTGAAATCTCCCCTGAGGTTTATATAATTCCCTTAGCCTTAATGTCCTCTACTCGGGCCCTCTATTTTAATCTGACAGAGTGTGCTGGAGCAGTGATTGCGACACATCAGCCGGCTAAATAGCATAATTATGTGTTTTCTCTGCTGATCCCCGGGGGGATTGGACTGTTCGATGCAATGCCCCCTCGGAGAGTATTAGACTTTTATTAGAGATCGCCTTGTTTTCTCAGAATTGAGCGCAGAAGTGATGTTGCACAGGGACAATACACACACGCAATGTCTGCGGTGTAAATCATCTGCGCGCGACTTGGTAAACACTGTGACGTGCATACGTCAAGCGGGGTTTTTTCGTGTTTGTGTGTGTGTGGCGCGGGGGGGGGGGGGGGCTGTTACATGAATGCAAACTAAACGCATAGTCGGGCGATAATGTCATTCCGATTAACTTTATTGATTTTAAAAATAGGACAACATGGGGAATGTTGGAAGGGTGAACAAGTAAAGTGCCAAGCCCGACCAAGGAACAGGCGTGATAAGACACGTCTGACTTCCTTCACTATTTAAACAGATCTTGGATCATTTATACATTTTTTATATACAGATATTATTTGTAAAGGCTACAATTTTTTCCCCTCGAGAATGTCAAAATTGACCAATCAGCTCTTTCTCGTCCAACTCTTATTTATCAAATCACCCAGTGGGAGAAAAACGCACACAAGGTTTTTGCTCCTATAGAGTCAGCATTGTGCATTTGCACTCTAATTGATCTAATTATTATTATTATTATTATTATTAGTTATGCCCCTGTGGAAAAGGTACTTAAAGCAGATCTGTTTTACAGTATATATTGACAGCTTCTATTTCGGCTCACCATGATCACTGTATGAAAAAAAAAATCGCACTAATTAAAATCTATATATTTGATCGTTGATTAGACTCGTTCTATTTCTGGGCGTGATGAAAGCCAGCCAATTAACCCCACGATCACTCGAAGGAGCGGAGCGAGGGGACCCGCAGCCCTTCATCAGAGGCGTGGAAGTCTGCAGAGGAGATGCTCTCTGCAACTTTACACAACTTGGTCCCCGGCTTCCCCTCCGCCTGAATGGCGCGTCGGTTCATTGTCGGGATTGCGACAATGTGCGAATACTAAATAGGGGTGAGAACCGTTCCCACGTGTGAAAAAGGGGGAAATAATCCGACAGAAGCAGAGGAGAAAAAGAGGAGGATAAGGTCTGTACCCTTCACTCCGACTTTGTCACTGTGGTGCGTTCACGAGCACAATCCGGGATGTTTTTTTATTCCTGTCGTCATATCAATTAAATTTTTTGTTTCATCCAAAACTGAAACTAAAGGCCAATGGATATAGCCTACACAAAGCCTAAAGGCCGCGACCCACCTTTGATTTAAATTCAGTGAATTAATATATTGGGCTCCCCTTGTAAAACGCACCTTTACTTGCACAATATTCTAAAATCGAATTCACGCGTCATTAATATTTCTATATTGCTCTATAATAACAAACGGACAGTAAAACCTTTATCGTCATCTGCAGGAAAGCAGCAACAGCTCCTCCGCCGCTTTCATGCATATTTCCTCTAAAAGTAGACACGCCATTAATGTGTGCGTGGTGTCACGAGGGACACTTTCAGTGGTGACTGAAAATAGTGCTAATATAAGACTAATGAATAACACGAGCAAACCGTGGTTTCCTGTTTGTTTTTCGACACTTTGGGGAACGGTGGGATCTAATGAAGTGAAAGTCAAGGCTGGCACCTGTGGCCCCGGATAATCCCTTTATTATTGTAATTACCTTTCGCAGCCTCGTGTGCGGGTTCATCGCAGGTAATCCGAAAGTTAGCCCTTCTATAATCTGCTGCGCACAGGCAGATTTAGTCAAAACAAGTGATGCGATAGAAATGCCACGAAAAACAGAAATTGACGCACATAAACGCAAACATTTTAGAGAGCATTTTGAAATATGTAAATTGTTTATGAACGCCACTCGCCTGGTGATTTAGCGCGTATCGGTTTACCCAAAAGTGCAGGGTCTTTTTTTACTGCGGGGGCCAGGGACCAAACAGATTAGACACCTGCCACTCGACAGCCTCGCGGACGTCTATCACGTGCTACTGTACGCAGTCACAGCACAAGGTGAAACCAGAACCTCCTGATGAACACACGCCCGGTATCACTGAGGGGATTAAGGATCAAACGGTGCGTCGGTACAGAAACGTCCTACTGTCCGTCAACGCGCCACGACACATTCGACGTGGGGTCACATTCAGCTCAAATGTGTGAACAGACACCCGCTGTACTTGACCTGCACGGATTATTCGCACGTGCGCGTTATTATTTGATTCTGCAGGAAATTGGGTCGCTTATATATTTGACTAAAATGCACACTGCCGTTGAGATATTTCCTGGATTTCCATTTTCTTTTTTATTTATTTAAAAATAACATTCAACTTCAAAAGCAAAATAAATACCACTATGATGTTTTACAGGGAGCAGCTGTGCACCAGAGGCAGACTTATTTCTAAAAAACATATGCGATACTATTCCAATGGGGTCAGTGTGATGCCCCTACAACCAATTGTTTATTCGTCTATGATCTTTGCAAGTGTGCCACAATGACGTGACCACATGGTTCTTTTTCATCAAGTTGTAAACGTAAAGGAGTTCAGTAGCTGCTCGTGGCTATTTAATCATCATCATGTCCTAAATGAGAAGGCTAATTAAGGACACAATATTTTAGCTTTCAGTCTTCTGGCGAGACTGCACCCGAGAGTCGAGGTGAAAGGATAGGAGCCGTGTTTGCAACTTGTAAAAGGGATTTCATTTGACTTTGAATCAAACAAACGGAGGCTACTGAAATGTGTCTCCACTCACTTTTTTTTGGAATCCTAAAAAAAAAGAAAAGAAAAGAAATCACGCTGAGGTAACGTGAGTCTCCAACCTTTGGCACCGCTAGCGTTCATGTTAAGTGGAGTTATAAACCCGTCTTGAACACACTGTAAAGCGACCCGGATAAGGTGGCAGAGAGTGATTTACCACTGTTTTTTTGCACTTCACGGACTGTTTTTCTATTTCTCCGTGGAGTTCCTCTGGGAGAGATTACACGTGTAATTTTCAACTGCGAGATGGTTTAAGTGTCCTCCCCCCAACATAAATAAAACATTTCTATGAAGAAGGAGGGGGGAAAAAAGGGAGGGGAAAAAACATTAACGAAGAGTGATGAACTATGAAGTCCTAAGAGGCCAGGGGTTGAGGTTGGGAGAATTGAGGGATTCAGTTACAGTGGCAAATATAAGTCTATTTAGGTATACGGGTGGATTATCAAATTGTGTTCATTGTGTAAAACAAAACAAAAATATTTTTTTAAAAAGGTCATAATAAAAATGCAAGGCTGCATAATTATATAATCCACCTATATTATCCAAAATGTTTCAACTATGCAAACAAGTGAATAATTGTGATGTGGAGATGACAGAACACACACAAATACCCACAGAGCCCTACTCTGCAAGCACCTTGACTCCTTGAAAGGGGCGGCTCATTGACCAATCTGCTCTGACAGCAGTGTGGCGTGAGCTTCTGACCCTGTGACTGCAAAGGGTCTGTGTTCAGTGGCCATGTAAGGGCTCCCTGGCGTTCACACTGGGGAGGGGGGTTCTGCCCTGCCCTGCCCTGGAGAAGGTGACGTGCACACACACAGACACGCATAAAAAAAATAAAAAAAACTGCATCCATGCGCAGGCGGGACTCAAACTCTGCGCCAAAGGCCCCTCAGGTATGCACAGTCACAGAGCAGTAAGTGTGTGTGCATCCAGGCCAGAGGAGGAGACACCGGCAGGTTCTTCCTCCTGTGACTCTGCACAGGTCCCGTCTGTACCCCCTCGGCCCCGGCTCCTCCCTCGCTCTGGTCACAAGGTGAGCAAGTTCAGCGCCGCTGCCCGAAAAACTCACGGATGCCTGCGCTCTGTGACACAACCCTGCTGCTTTACACGACGTAGCATCCGCCTCAGCAGTTTTCACGCATTGCATATTAAAGATCAAATGAAACGATGCGGTTTGTGAGGAAACGTTAAAAAAAAGGCCATCAATATACATTGATGCAATGCCCTGTAATATGACAATATAAAGGGTCTTGTTGGAGATTGATGATCTGTTTCTTTCAGTGACTTCTGAGGGTCCAGGAGGGAGGAGGGGTTCCAAGCCGCCTGACTGTTTATTTACATTTGCCCTTTTTAAATGATCCCGTTCTTCTCAACATCTGCTCCACATTACCACACAGATATCTGTCCTAATGACCGCTATAATGCCCACGCTCGCTCACACACACACACACAGACACACACACACACACACACACACTCCAATGTAAGCACTCACACATACCACCACTGCCTGTAACATTACCATCATCCACCGTTCATCGGGGGACACTTTACGCTCTCCAAACCACCTTGCACAACAAATGGACCTTTTCTCACTCCCGGCCCTTTTGTTTGCTCCGAGCTTTCCACTTTTCTTCCCAGTTTGGTGTAGTCTGATGGATGCAAATGGGCACTTACTTAATTGGATCAGTTCCCAAGATGGAGATAAACGGGGAGCAGGCTTTTCTACCCCCCAAGTTATTTTGAGCTCAGTTCAGCGATGTGTGGCGAGAACGTTAAAGAGGAGGGGCGAGGAGACGCTGCCACTACTGGACTCATTGAAATACTCTCTGCTCCAGACCGGCCCTCAACTCCCACACAATGAGAGTAGAAAGCTGCATGGGCCCCATGGTGGTGCCGTGGTGTCTCAACGCCAAATTTTAGCCAAGTGCCTGGTCGTGATGCACACTGGTTATAGTGCATGCAGGTGTAGCTGTTGGGTTTTATTCAGCAGACAAATTAGATGCCAGCCAAATATAAACATACACATCATCACGGCGTATTCTTGTCCATGCTTGCTCAATTTACACTTGACACCTGAATATTCCAGACACAGCGGATGATTACTGATGAAAAAAATTATTCTTTTTTCTTTTCTTCAACGACACCACCAACCATCCAAAAAAAAAAAAAAAATCAAGTGGTGGCTGCATGCCAGTGGGAGTGTGTTGGCTGCTGCACCCTGATTAACAGAGTGGTTTACAGCCAACTCCAATAGGTAATCTCATCAGAGAGGGGCTTTAAACAGATAAAGACCACCCCTAACTACCCCCCCCCCCCCCCCCCCCCCCCTCGCTAACCCCTCCAAATGCATCCCTTCCCACAGGAGACCTCCCATCTAACGCACTAACTGAGAGCTGCTAATACCTGGAGGAAGCTAACATGGCCAGCCGCAAACCAGGCTCAAATCTTCTATTGACCTCATTTTCAATAAAGGAGCCGTTTCCAGTCCGATGGATGATTTGTTGGTCTTGCATGGAATGGCCATCTGGATGGAAGGATATGATCGCTGTAGTAGGTATGCATCACCTGGCAGCTAGGACTCTCTATAAGCTACAGCTTGCAAGTCGCAGCTATGCGTCCGTCTATGCGTCACACTCAAGCTAATATGTTTAAACCCGGGCTAGCTTAAAAAAAGAAAAGAAAGAAAGAAAAGAAAAGAAAAGAAAAGAAAAGAAGAGCTAATTGAATTGTGCACCATATGGTCACTATTGGCTCAGCTTTTTTCCTTCTTCATCTCAACTCAAACATGAGGTTATTTTGATCCAATATGAGAAAATCCCTGGTTGCATCTGGAGACATAACAGCAGTTCATTCAGTTATCAAAAGCTTTGTACCCAGGCCTCTTTGTTGCAGAATAAAAAGGAGGAATCCACAACAAATCTGTGAAAGAGCTTCGGCTGTAGTAAAACCCTTGTCCCACACAGCCTCCCCTTTTTTTTTGTTTGGGGAGCTCAGATTTGGTTCACAGTAGCTGCACTTTAAGTATAGAAAGATGTGATTTATTAGCTTGTCAGGGGAAGCATTGTTCAAGAAAGCAATCAAAAAGCACTTACCTAGCTCCTCTAAAATTACTGCTTTTTTCACTGGCTAATTTGTGTAACTCCCATGGAGAGACTGGCAAAGAGTTTGATGAGGCATATAATGATGATTAATGAATTTATTGCCCTGCTGCTCATCAAACGGTTGTAGTATATACTTCTCTCCCTTTCTTCCAATGTGTTGCGCCGGCTCCGGAGCGACAGAGGGGCAGAGATGAGATAGTGTTGCCTTCCTCCCTGCCACCTCCCTTTAGCCGTTAACCTGACTGACCTGATGGGCATGAGAACGTAGAGGAGGGTCCATGAGCAGAGCGGGGGAGCACAATGGACAGTTTAATAAAAGGTTAAACTGGAAACGCGAGTAAACCTGCTGCAAGGTACACAAGCTCTCAACTTTCAGTCTCTGATCACTTTTGTGGGAAAAGCCAGGGGGGTAACCAGATCCACATGGCTTCTTCTGCCCTCCACAACAACCTCTCAAAGCCCCCCGTGCACCAGCCTCAAAGAGATGCAAGAGAGGGGGGAAACAACGGCAACAAAGTCTCCGTAATGAGTCAACAAAAATCAACAAGTACACAATCTATGCAGGAGGCGCGGTGTCCGCACAGAGCATTATTCAGTTCAAACGAGGCCTGCTCTCAACACAAACGATGATTAATGACTGGCAGGTTTGTGTGCGTCGGTGGTAGTGTGCTTGTAAAGCGGTCACTATGGGGTCAAAAGCACTTCTACATATTTGCTAAATAAGCCCACCCCCTCCTGCCAGCATGCTCCCATAACTCTGAGGTCACGCATCTCTCCGTTCAACATTGTATAGGATGTTTACACTTGATTACACCCCATGCTTTCCTATCCGCTGCTCTTTGAACAACTGAGCTTGATTAAGTCCTCGCTTGTTCACCATTGCTGGCAACTAAAGAACGCATTGTTGCAAACCAACCCCCCCACCACACACACACACACACACACACACACACATCCCCACCCCCACCATCACCCTCTTTGAGATCAGCTCCCAGGAAAGGCTGTTTCTGCATTCACTGATTCATTAGGTTGGTCCCTTAAATACATCAAAGAGCTCGTTCTCTCACACAATAAACCAATAAAAGCAATTATAACCCCATATCTTCGAGGCAATGTTGATCTCCCGGGTGTTAACGTTAGATAATGAAAGAGCCTGATGACATAAGTTTTTCAGAGAAAGCTCACTTTCCGTCTCCGCTGATGGCGGTTCTTTCTAAGCACACAGTGCAAAATAGCACATGCCACAGTTTCTCCCTCAAATAACATGCATGTAATCTGCCCATGTATCATAACCCCAGGATTTTTGTAGTTAAAATTAGAAGCCATATAAAGTCTTTGAGAAGCCCAAGCAAATATATTGGTGCTTGGCCTCTCATGCATTTAACATTAAATGTAACCAGTTAAAGTTCTTTAAATATTCATTGCGCTCCCTTGCTCTCTCCCTCCTTCTGTTTGATGGAGTGGATGGAGAGGTTTAGGTGGAGGCCGCTCTGCCTCTGATAACCTCTTCCACTGGCATGGCGGAGATGAAATGCATTTGTCAAAAGGAGAAATTGAGATTCACACAGCTGCCTGATATTGCTTTCATTCCCCCTTTCTGAAAACAAGAGGCGGCAACCCAATCAGGGGAATCGGCATATGCAGATCACAGTGATACATTTTTCATGAGCATGTTTCATCATGAAGCACATAAAAAGGAAGAAGGGGGAAAGTGGTTATTAAACAAAAGACGGAATCAACAGAGTGAAAAATGGCGTCGGAAATGAAGTTTCTAAATGGGTGTTTTGCTTCACAAGCCGCTTCAGTTCTCTGACAAGTGTGCATATAGTTCGCCTTATTGTACTGCATACAGTATGCTAAACGGGAACAGTTAAAACCTCCCATTATGCAGTTTGGTAGTATTTCTAGAAGCCACGACTTAAAAGAAAGCCTGGTTTTTTTCTGTCTTATTGGAAACACATTGAACCGACGGTCAGCAGGTTCACTTGCATATATCTCCGGTTATAATCACACTGTCTGTCGCCTGTGGGAATCCTGGAATTTTAATGAATGATGCTTTCGCTTCCATACACGAGCATTCGTCTCTCTGGATGGGGTGAATGTGTGCGGAGCAGACCTCCCTTGAACAACATTTGCAAATACTTTTCAGAGTTTTTTTTAAGCCTAACAGGTGCTAGATGGTTGGAATGATTACAGGTATAAATATTCTCATACCACAACAAAAAAAGAAGCTAATTGTTAGATGTGTGATGCAGTAAAATCGACTATTCTGAGGACATATTACGTTGATTGCAAGTACAAGCGCATACAATTTGGTTATGTGTAGCCAGAATCTGTCCCTGCTAATAACATATGTTGTGAAAAAGAATAAAACGTCACAATCAATATGCCTTTGAGCAAGGCATTTGTGACTATAGCCGATGTTTTCTAAATAAACACAGTTTGAAAACACATCTGTAGCTATGATTTCTTGTGTTGAGCCTGAAATGAACTGAAAATGGTTTAACTGCTTTGCAATGTGTGCGCACTAGCAGAGGACGACTGCGACATCTCCCTCAGTCCTTGACCTGTTGACTGACTCACAAATGCACAAACTTCATTAGCGGGTCACCAGTCGCCATTCGCACTCTCATTAGTAAATACATGAGTATTGACACACATAGACGGTAAAAACCTTAAGCACATTATGTCATCGACTAGAGCAGCGTTACCTACGAGGCTACAGAGTTGATGAGGGGTCGCCCGACCAATTACAACTGTTCCACCTGAAGCAGTCAATAGCAAGTAAAACGGTGATTCATTACCAAAAGTGCATGGATAAAAAATGCAAAGTAAAAGAGAAAAAAATAAGATATATGGATCGGCATAATATGCGTACAGCTAGACAGTCCTAGTTTGTGTGCATAATTGCTTTAATGTGGGCTATTAAGCCTAAGTGGATATGATTTTACTGTCTGCCCTACATCCAGTGCGATCGCTGCCGTGATCAATACTTATGATTTGTAAGTCACCAGCCATCGATGGCATAGTGTGATAGTTAAGTATTTGACCTTGTGAGGAAGAGCACTTTCCTTGTTCTTGAGCCAATCAAAGGGCGCATGGATGCTGGAGGACAAAGGACAAAGACACCACAAACACCTTGATCCTGTAGACGCACAGGATGGACGGACTTCATCCACAGAATGTGAGACTTTTACAGACATCCACACTCCTCTTACTCATGTTCATTCATAAAGAGGTATCATATGAGTCACTTGCAACATAAAAAAAAAAAAAAAGATTTGTATGGTTAGGTATGCCAACAAATCTGGCTATTGGAACAATAAATATTCAATGACATCCGACATCCACGCAGGCGGGCGGAAGGCTGTAACATTGTGGGAAAGGAAAAGATCCGAGACCTTTTGGTCTATACATTCTTTCGCCACACAAGGCCTGTTTAGAGTGCTTCACCGTGTACGGAAGTGGCACAAACACACACACGCGCTTCAGATTAGACGTTGAGCCTGAGTGACTGAAACAAGAAAAGATAACTCTTTGTACGGTGACAGATGGATAAGCAGAACTATCTCAGGCTGTAATCTTGGAATAGTTTGAGACACTTTGTGTTTTGGCAACAGACGAACACGATATGTGATCTCCCCCCCATTGAATGAATGAGCAATAGTGCTTTAAGAGAGAGAGAGGGATCTGTTTTTGATTCGTGTTGTGTCATGTTTTTACCGTAGGCGATCAGACACCAACATCTGGCATGATCACCCCAAATCCAACAAAAATGTCACTGTAAGGTAATATGAGACACTAAAAGTCAAAGGCACCACAGGTAAAACAGCTTGCACATATTTTCTGGTCTGATATCATTCTCTTTTCTGGCTAAGATATATCTTTCCACAGTTCATATATATATATACATGTGTGATGTGTGTGTTTAGGTATGTGTGAATACACTAAATACTGATCAGTCATCTCAGATTCTGAGGGGCCTGGACCAATTAAGATGTACTTGCCTGTGATCAATAAAGAAAACATCAGAGAGGAAGAACTCCCAGCCTCATTAGACAGCGGTCAATCAGTCGTTGATAAATATCTCCTCCGTGTGCGTGTCTACATACGCACGCACGCACGTGTATTTTACAACAATACTCTCGTTCGCAAATTAATACGAACACTTCGATTCACTCCGGGGATATATGTAAGCATCAAAGACTTCACTTTTAAGCGTTGATTAGGACACAGAAATCATGCGGATCTCTCTGATCTCCCTGCCAGTCACATACTGTGTATTATCTTGTAGAGCATTTTTCTCTCCTATCAACTTGTCTCGTGTTTCCACTCAAGTCGACTCAACCACAGGCATTTTCTTGACCAGCTGCCGGGGCAACGTTTTCTACTTAAATCCGTCCTCACTGTCTGTACGGGTGAATGAGGCCTAGTCTAAAGGAAGCAGGACCAGAGGCACCTAACACAACACAATGATCAAGTGCTGGAAGTATGAGTAGCCAGAGCACACAGGGCTATTAGATGTGAGTGATACGGTTGAAGTTACGCCTGTGAACTTTGCCGTGACTAGACGCTTGGTACCGTTTTTCTTTTGGGGGGGGGTGGGTTCTTGGGGGAAACCGCTTGAGTTGGGGGTGTGAGGCGGGGGGGCTAACAGTCGATATTTATCCCAGCAGCCACACAACTCCCCTCCTTGTTTCCAGTTGGATTCCACGTATAACTGCTGCCATCCCCCCCCCCCCCCCCCCCCCCATTTGAAGCAACACGTGTTTGTGGCCACACTTTCCTTTCTCTCCCCTCGTCCTTCAAACCTCCTCGCTCCCTTTCCTCCAAACCCAGTTATTAACACAAACACTGTCTGACACTTGTTTGTGCTTTTAATTGTGTCTGGATGTTATGTCTCTCGTGAACACATACATTAGCATTTCTTCTGGCACAGTATAATCACTCTTTCGACCGCAACACCATGCAGGCAGAGCACAGGAAATTACCACATGCAATCATGTTTGCTGCACAAGCATATTTGGCTTCACTCGGCTCCTGCATGGTCTGCCACTAACTTTGTGTTGGGTTGTGAGTAAGTGCTCTTTGTAGATGCTTTTTCATTCCAGGCCAATATGGTGACGTCAAACTGAATTATAGAAATGATCCTGCCGGTAATATTAGAAGGCTATGACATAGTGTGGAATATAGACTACAATGATGCATTGATGTTTGATAATTAGTATAAAAGCCAGTTTCTATTCAAATTAAGCTCCCGTTTACAACTGAACAACAATGTACACGCTATATCATGTTTTCTACCTGCTTGATTATCAAAGACTTCATAGTTACACTGAAATGACTCTGACGGTCGGAGCACATTTAGATTTTTCTCATTTTTTCCTCGCTGATCTAACACGACCCACAAAGAAAACCTCCTACTCTTCAGGTCTCTCCACCTACTGTGAACAAAGCAGTGGCGTGCCAAGGATTACACTGTAAAATATGCATGTCCCAATGAAATATGTATATAGCCGTGTGTCATCAATGACATGGGTTCTACAAAGGCTATAGCGAGTACACAGGAACGCGTGTTTCTCTGATTCTATTCCCTTGACTTTAATTGGTGTAGACACAAGAAAAGCCTCATCTGGGGGAATGATTAAGCCTGACACCAATGCATTTGGTGTGCATCTTAACACGTTTCACTGAACCGCTCATTTACTTTATTTGAATAACTCCTAGAATGGTAATAAAAAAGCATGCAATAAAAGAAGCTCAGCGCGCCAGCCATCATTGTTTCTGAATTAAACGCCCCAAATATCTTCAGGAAATAAGATTGTTTTCCTGTGGAAGGGGGCCTAATCTACTCAGTCACGGTGGTTTGAAGAGGGAATGTTTTCAAGTTTTAACAGGGTTGGTTCCAGGATTCCCACCACCACAGTGATCTAACTGCGAAGAGGGGCTTCTCTTTTCCTCTCACCGCCACCAAAGGGAAAGGAGGTTACATGGATGAGCTGCGAATTACACCATGGCACAGCCTATAAGCACACCAGCCTGGATGCCAAGGACCTGCGAAGTGTCACTGCTGATTAAACGACATTTATCAAGATGAGAACTGAATCGTCTGCGTACAGCATAGTGAAACTCTGTCCTCTGCGCGGATCTTAAAGAGAAGGCCCTTTTTGGATTCATTACATGAACTAAGCCCAAGGCGAAAGAGCCACCGGATAATCTCCCCATGACTCAGTCTCCCACAATCAACACAAAAGCATTAGAACCGTAACAGTTTGACAACAGTCAAGTACAAGAGGGCGCAACCAGAGGGAAGCAGTGTTAGCTAGTTGCCTCGAGCTGCTTGGCTCCGGGTCTCAGGTGTCCGCTTCTCTACAGGTATGTGTTACCATAATAGAGTAGTTAAGAGGGCCTCTTGTCGAGGGCCCTTCCCTCCTGTCTCGGCACACTGACTCCAGTGTGAACAGAGGTGCCTGGCCGATTTAGCGCAGTCTTGTTGGATTGAGTATTGCACAATGGAAACTGTCATGCGGCTTGTAATGTGTAATTGAACTTGGAGCCATTTTGCTTGAGAATATTCAGACCCGACTCGATTGGATTTCACTTGGAAAAGCCGACAGACATCCCGCACACTGTTTGCTCAGAGGCTCGTTTTTTTGGAGCAAGGGAGCACAGGCTGGGGAACACTTCTCGGAGTCGCTTTTCCCAAATGGCTACATGTCCGGTACGGTTGCACCCTTCTCTTATGTCCCCAAAACCACAATCAAACCCACGCCCTCCCAACCCCCTCACTGCTTTCTCACAACCCACCCCAACCTCACTGGGACTGTTTTGTCCTCTGGAACTTTCATTATGTGACGAGGATAAAAATACAGCACCCTGTGAATTTATGGTTCCTTCAAAGTTGCCATTGAAAATATGAACTTTTCAGACATTCGCTCTGAAACCAAAGTAAGAAAACAGAGCAACCACAGCGTTTATACAGCGTCACCGCAACATAGAGGCCTATAGTCACTGCACTCGCACTTACAGCTTCTTGGTATTAAGGCGCAGACACTTTAGGCTATCCACACACACACACACACACGCACACGCACACACAACACAGCATGAGTACACATTCATACAAGCATATAAACATTTAAACATATCCACATGTGTCCATATGAAGAACATAACCATTCATTTGTTACTGAAAACATGCACATATCTGCACGCAGGAACACACACACACACACACACACACACACACACACACACACACACACACACACTACGACAGACGGTTACCATAATCTATTACGTCCTCTTGGACAGGTTATAAATGTTTATTAACTGCGCCAGTTTTAAAGGACAGTCCGTACATCATATTCCATTGTAGTGTAAACCTCTCCTACCCATTTCAACCTCAGACAGCGATGACACATCCTTTTAAACATCCCTTTCTCTTGCATGGACATATGACTCAATGATAATGACAGTATTGACTGTTTTATAGAGTCATAATTACAATCATCTAAACCTCCATCCTTGGGAGTTTATGTCCATCTCCACCTTTCTTCCATTCTTTCTCTCCCTCTCTCTTTCTAACTGACAGCCGCTTTTCCTGGGAAAGTGCCTCTTTTCTGCAGACGACAATCTATTGCCACCCCCCACCCTCCCCCCTCCATCGCTTACATGTAGCTACATGGTGAGTCAGTGCTGTAATTCCGTCATTAGCTGGATAATGTGTGTGCTGTCTGCGTGTTAAAACTCTAAGTGCCAGCTTTGGTGTGACCCCGGGGCAGCCTGTGGGTTTGACTGATGCCAGTCTACCCACCAAGCGTCATTTGAGCTCTCTATAATAGTTTTTTTTCCCAGCTGTCTTGGCCTAGATCAGCTTAGGGTATCAGGAACTTCATGTTTCTATGTCTGAACTAAATGCTGCTTCTCTTTCTTCAACTGCCTCTCGTTCTCCTGGACAAAACGTTTCATGTTTGTTTGTTTCCTACAAGTATCATTTTTTGGTCTAAAAGTTTTATAAGCTATACATTAAAAAAAGGGTAACTGATGATCAATAAAACAAACAAAAGGGATGATGAGTAATTTGCTTCAGAGTAGCCCATTGTTTTCCCCCCTAAACCTACTTGTTGATGTGTTTGGAGACGTGTCTCTGACAGAACACGTCTCAGAACACACTAAACTCCAATCAACTCCATCCACTTTCTCCACAGCTCGATGTCACAGTGGGAGCATTTGCCACACTGGCTGCCCGAGACAGACACCTCTAAATCAAAAGTGGAATTACAGTAAAACACGGGTTGCATTACGACAATACTTTAAGAAACATAGAAAGACGCAGCCAAATTGATAAAACATGTCTCGGCTCAGTCCCCACCTGTCTTTTTCCAATAACAAACCCGCACAATTAAGTTCTAAACTCTGCCATAAATCTTCCAGGACGCATGTTTAAAGAGTCCCCCTAGGCAGGCAGACATTTGCTTTTGATTGCAGTGTGAGGAAGAAAGTTTTGTGTCTGGGTTTTTATTTAAAATGTCTATATGTGTGCGTCCGTGCGTATTGGTGCGTTAAATGCACAGACAAAGTTCAGACCCACACCAGTGCACATGCTTCTACTCTCTGGCTGTGTGTGTGTGTGTGTGTGTGTGTGTGCACATGTCACATTCAAACATTCGTATTCATTCAGAGATGAGCTCCTACCAGCCCATGACAAATCTCCACCTCTGTGTGGGATCAGTGTTGTTGTACATGTGGGAGCTCGCCCTGATCCCACAGTCAATGCACTATCACCTACCACCTGAGGCCCCGCCTGACTGACTGATGGGAGAATCTCGCCTGACAAAAAGCATCAGTGATTGATCACAGAGGATCACCTGAGCACCTGAGGGGGCCCGGCATGCCAAGGACTGCGGGCCCAAGCAGGTGCACCTTTCCCGGGCTTGTCCACCTGAAACCCTGGGGCGGATTCCCCAGCCCACAGATCTGTATGGTCATCACCACTGCTACATGTATGTACACAATCTACCTCTGACTGAGCCATTGACAAACCTAAACCATATACAGTACACCCTTGGGACAAAAAAATTAATTTGACACTAAATCATTTATACTTGGAGACAAGTGTCTTTTCTGTTGATCTTGAAGGAGTCCACTGACAGAACAGGTCCCGGAAATAACCTTGGGCTATTATACTGACTTGTCTGGGAAATAGGATTGTGCCTCATTAAAAATAAATTAGGCCATTTTACGCCGTACAAGAGCAGGCCAAATTGCGCTAAGGAAAGGACAATTAGCGCAGAATCAATCCCTCTCTTCCTGTTCCCCCACCCCTTTTCGTTTTGTTGTTGTTTTATTTGAGCAACATAATGAATACTAGAGTAACACATAAACCATGAGAATCTTGGAAGACGAAGGCAGACAAGCCCCCATCTCGCTCATAGCTATGTCTGGATTGCCTTCTGCGCTGAGATAGGAGTCAACATGTTTAGCGACATCAAAAGAAAACCTGATACCTTAAGTATAAGAAGATTAACACTTGCAGTGATCTTGAGCTTAGGCTTCTCCAGGACTTTCAACAGACTGTGCCAGAAGGGACAATTACCGATGAATTGGCACCAACATCTCGTCGTTATTTAACAGAATCTGGCACAGTGTATAAGCTCTCATCCTTAAGACTTCCTTTCAAGTCTGGCCCCGGTATCAGAAGGCTAACAGATTGGGGAATGTGACGAGAGCCGACAGCAGGAGAATCTGCTGGAACACTGAAAGAGGGAGGTGGGGGGAAAAAGAAAAAAAAAAAAACAAGCAAGCAAGACATAAAGAAAGAAAACAAAGGAGACAAAGACACAAACAAAGAAACTAAATCGTATCACTCGGGAGACATTTTATTTCCTGACTTTGGGGCTGTGTCATATCTCAGGGTGAATATTTGTGGTGTCAAGCTCCCTGGTATGCCTGTGGGTTTTTGCCTGTGTACCTCGGTGGACTCAATATGACAACTTTAGGAATGACATTGTGTTAAACAAATGTCGACAGTCTTGACACAGAGCCCTAGTTGCATTCAAAAACATGCACATACGCACACACACAGAACACAGTAATAATAAAAATACACATTAATCGTGTAATAATAGTATTTCATGATTATTGCTATTTAGAGGCATTCCAAATACGTAAGTGTCCCACACAAATTCATCTATGGAACACCTGTGAGAGATGTTACGTAGCCACAAGCGCCCTGCTAATCCTTACCTTGAGCACCGCGCACTCACCACAGGACTTCTGAGGGTTTATAAAGTACACTACTCTTTACACACATATCACTCTCAATTAATCCAAAGTACATACTGTATGCTTGTACCTACAACGATTTTGTGCAGCAAATGTAATCTCCCTGTCAGAGGGGATGCCAAAAGAAGAAGCCACATGGGGTAGTCATCGACAAACTCCTCAGACAAAGATGTCTCTTCCCCTGCAGGAATCTCTGACAGCGCCCCTTGCATTTTACCTCCGGAACATGTGAGTAGGGGCAATGGCTTGGGTGAAATGGCTTATTAACTCTTGTTTAAACTTTTACTTTTACTTTACCATTTCCCAGAAAAAAATCTGATAAACACAATGTAAGCCACCTGCCCAGCACTAACTGGTAAACACACCGATTTAGCAAGTGACTGGTATACAAAGTGTAACACCAAGCCAGGAGCAGATGGAGAAGAGAAGAAAAACAAATATTAATATTTCACTTGTATTAATGTTGCTCTGTGTTTGCTGGATGTGAAAACAGCCAGTTGTTTGCAAACCTCTTATGTCCACCAAATGTATAGTTGCTGTACATTTCTAGCTTGTTTTGATTTTTTTGTCCAACCCCCCTGACCACACCTTAATTAAAGAAGCTTTAAAGGGAATGCTATTTAGGTACAGTGTGACTACGTAGATCTTACAGGAACGTACAGGAAAAACTGGAGCAGAATGTTCTGTGTGCCACTTCTAAAGTGGGTATTTTGTGTCTGTCTAACAGCACCGTCCATGCACATGCTTACGTGATGAGGTCATAGCTATGTAAATTGCGGAACATTTGTCTCTCTCCATGTCAGATGTGGCTGTTGAAACATGGGGTAAGTGTTTAGAGGCAGAGAGCAGCATTCAGTGATTGTGCATGTCCCTGCTCTTGATTCAAATTAATGCTACAGAGGTCTCAAACATTAATCTTCATGTTGTCAAAACAAATCTATGGGAAACACGTTGAATATTTTAATGGGAACCAAACAAATCATTTCAATGTACCTGCAAAAATGTTCACGAGGATGTTTGTTCTTTATCATCCCGTATCATAAAACTAAAGCATGGTTAAGGTATATGGCATATGTTTAATAAGTAAAAAAATGTATTGTTTAATCAATGATGTCACTGCTGACTTGAACTATGAGATTAAACACAAACATAAGTATTTCCCTCTTCAACATGACCATCCCATGACTTTCCGCATTGGCACTAGATGTTGAATGTAAATCGCTTTTGCAAATGAGTTGCACATGAACATAATTTCTAGGAGACACCGTTGCTTTGCTAATGGGAAAATGAGCGTCATCTGTCATCCTTCATAAGTAGTTGGTTTACATCCAACTGTTAACTTAAGACATGATCTAAACCATCATCTTGACTAGATTATAATAGAGGCGTGTGATTTCTGAGTGACTTATTCCTATTTAACTCGTTTCGAGCCATTATGGGTCATCAGCTTTAATAGACTGAATGGATGCCACGGCACGATCCGTGTCGTAAAACTCCCACCCTGCATTTTTTAAGAAAGCTGTGAGTGATCCGACGCAGAACTCCAAGACATGGTAAAGATAACAGGTGACAAGACAGGCGGCACCAGTTCGTTGTTGGATCTACAGGCTGCCTTGGGATACTGTGACAGACGTTGAATTCTGACACATCTCCATGGTGGATGGGGAGGAGCAGGAAAAGTGAGTGATTTGGCGTTGTTTTGGAGAAATTCCCCCCAGTCACAGTGCTCTCTCATTCCCTAACCCTCCCTGGAGTGGCTTTGACAGATAGACGGAAGAGACGTGACCTGAAACAAGCGGCTGTTTGATCATCTCCATACCGCTTTCATTCTGTCAAAAAGATCTATGCAAGATCACATAATATTAAAAAAGATTTCAGTATTATTAATTTGAAAATAAGCTCACTGGTGCCAATGCATTATACATCAATAACTCTTGACAAAATCAATTTTGTAAGTAAACTGATGAGCCAAGGGAAGAAAGAGAAATTGTTATAAGTCTCAAGAAGGGTATAATGTAGGCCATAGAGAGATTTGGCGTGTGTGTGTGTGTGTGTGTGTGTGTGTGTGTGTGTGTGTGTGTGTGTGCGTGCATGCGTGCACGTGTTCCTGTCATACAGACAGGAAGAGGGAAAGATCCAAAAGTGTCAAGTGCTGTGAAAGTACATTTTTACTTCTAATTTTGTCCACTTTCCAAGCCAACCACACAAGGTTAAGCCTAGTGTGTGCGTGTGTGTGTGTGTGTGTGTGTGTGTGTGTGTGTGTGTGTGTGTGTGTGTGTGTGTGTGTGTGTGTGTGTGTGAGAATCAAAGAGAGACAGAGAAAAAGTATGTGCAGACAGGTATTTGTGAGACTATTTGATTTAATACACAGAGAGTGGAAAACCAGTATGTGTATTTTTATTTTTTTACGAACTGATGTATTGAAGGAAAAAAATATATATTTAGGACGGTTAGTTCTATCTACAGTCAAGAACGTACACACATACACACAAATCAGCACACTCACACACACAAACTCAATGCTATCCCAACACCTCATAAAGTCAGAGACCGCCCACGCCCAAACAAATTTAAAACAATAAAGAGGGTTTGGCAGGAGCAGACTGCTCTAGTCATTACTCTGGTCTCAGTGACAGCTTGCCCTGCTCACCTCATCCGTCTGCCCGCTATAAAGACCGGCCTTATGGGCAGGCTCAGAGTCCCCCCGACCCCTTCTCACACCCTTCCTCAGACACTGGCCTCTAGACACTCTTCTGACAATTTACGCATGGTTCAGATACTTTTATTCCCCACCGCTGAAGCTGGGGACAGATTCCACTCAACCTTTAAAACTGACTTTTACTTTTTTAAATATCTCCTTCACAAATAATATATGTCACACAGCATTAATTAGACAAAAACAAAGCATTAAATATATCTTGGTCTACACTAACTGCAGCAGTGTACATTTGAAATAACAAAAAAACCCACTAATGGTAAGTAGCTCAAGAACTAAAAATCGCAATCCCGAGAGAGTAGAGGTAAAACATATTCCTGAATCCCCAGGATAATCATATAAGAGCAATAATACCTATGCACCCTCTAATATATTTGTCTACCGTGACCTTCCACAAACCATCATTTTTTTATGGCTTTGTTGATTTATTACACAGTGAAGAGTGACAAGACACCCAGGACAGTGAGGGCAGCAACAATGTCTGCCAAGTCATCACAAAGGCCCAAACTGTTTCACTATTGTTCAGATTGTCCTTCTTTTAGCCACCGACACGCATCCATCCACCCACAGAACTGTGTAAGCAGCCGAATGGATGCAGCTAATCACCTACATTTCACTGACACACACTTTTTAATCCCTCTATTTCTGACAATCATATATAGAAACACTCAAGCGCATGCAAATCTGTACCTCTGCGCCTCTGGCACACGTGCAGGGACAAATAAACGTACACACCCTAACATAAGCCCCTCCGACTCTCCTCCACTGCTGTACCCTGCTGCAGCCGACTTAGCCAGGATTTACGCAGCCCAGTCACAGCGTCTCCATTAATTGCTGAAAGTGACACCATGCACGGTTATTACACGATTACGACATGACAGCTCTCGTTTTTCACCATTAAGAAGCAGACGGGCCTCCGCTCGGCTGCAGCAGGGTGTCAGCACATGGGAGTGAGTCGGCAGGGAGACAGGTTATACTGCGAGGGCCGCGGCCGCAGCATGGGGCGCTTAGCTTGCTTACATGTTGGCACTGAGACACTCACCGTCTTGATAAACTGCACGCAAATTTCTGAAACTGCGCTCAGTCAACACAAACAGAAATCTTACCGGTCAAAAACAATCACATATAAGTCACAAAAACAAAAGCCAGTGCCATTTTTCAGTGCTTAGGAAGAGGAAAAGTAGCAGCAATATGAGTAACTGTAACCCTAGAAGACATTTATGAGAAATACTGAGTCCATGTCAAACATTCAGCAAAGTAGTTTGGGGTTTACAGCTCCCAATTGCCTCGATATCTAATATGTCTCAACCAGTATAACCAGTATAAATGATGTCAAAGGGCGTTGGGATCCCTAATGTCATAGTAGGATGGGGACTGAAGGGATATATATATATATATATATATATACACACACACATACGTATATACATATAATATACATTTAAATATAAACATAGCTCTTAGTGCATTCTTTTCTCTTAATTTTGCAACTCATAACAGCTTTAACTGACTAAGCACAATGACTAATAGAGTGCATTCACAATCATAGTCTCCTTGCCAAAAAAAATGAACACTGTCATTTAATGGCATCATTATGTTCTCACCTTAACTACAATTATGTGAGAAAATAGATCCGGTTGTGGTTCTATTAATTGCCCAATTGAAGCAAAGACGTCAAGGCCGTATGGATTTTCTGCCAGGGTAGTCGTGTGTGGCTGTCCCTCTCCTGATGCGAGATGGCTGAGGGGGGCGGGGGGATTTGTAGAAGAGGATGTGAATAATGCATTACAAGGTATGAGGCTGGTAAGGAAGCGGGGCTGTGGGAATTTAAAGGCATTTGTGTTTGTCACACAAATCAGGAAGTCTCGCTTTGCTCGGAGGCAAATCTGAACCGACGGCTGAGAGCGGAGGATGACACCACCTTTTCCACAGAACTCGGGCCTGAGAAGGGAGCGGTTGACGAGAAAACGAGAGAGGGCGTGCAGGTATTTGTGTATGTGCTTGATGGGAAGAGAAAGCGAGATAGGGAAAGTAAAAGGGGGCAATGTTAGAGAGGTCAAACACAACTGAAATGTTTGCCTAGTAAATGGTCCAATCACAGCTGACTAGATGAGTCACACCAGTGGGTACAATATACATGCCAATCATTACCTCTCATTGTAAGATTTTTTTTTTTTCTGAACTGGAATTCCTAAACACATATTAACCCGCATTTTATCTCTGAATAAACATTTCTACATTTTTTGAATTACTGTTTCTGATGTTGTTATCCAAAGTCACAGTACAGTGAGTGATCAATAGCGCTTCACAGTCACACTGCATTAGGTTGATAATTGACCTATGGACTTTGGGGATCAAATTTACCAATCTGAATATATACCTATTAGGTACATGGTGATATTCTTAATATCAATAATCTCCAATTCTGAAGAGTGAAGCAATTGCGGAAGTTTCTTCAACTTACATTCTCTCTGCTGGCCATCAGGGGGCGACTCCTCTGGGTGCAAACAGAAGTCAGATGAAATGGCAAATCACCCTTAAATCTCATTGATTTATTCCCTCAGTAAACAGGGTAAAACATGGGGAGGATGTCAATTTAAGAATGGTCCCATTTAGAGTAAAATAGATGATAAAGCAGGGTGGGCTTTTGGGCATGGTTACCCTATGTTTGACAAGTCGCTACCACAGCGTTGCTAGAGTGCCTTCGCTACCATTGCTACTAATGCAATTAGCTACTAAGATTACTTGAACACTTAGCTGTAAAAGTTTACCTAGAATTACGGAAGCTAACTTTGAGCTTACTTACAGAAGCTAGATCAAGCCAGATGCAGTAAGGTTGCTGCTCGTTCACTGGTTGCAAAACATCCAAGATGGAGACAGTCAAAACTCAAATTCAAGGCTTCGAAACCGTAGTCCACCAAACCACCACTATGATCTCAACTCAACCTCTTGCCTACTATGATATAGATAATACTTGCTTCACTGATTTTCACAGAACTAGATATGATTCAACAACAAACTGATGCAGAGATCATGATTCAACATTTACTAGCAGCTACTCTCATGCATGTGAAACCTTCAGATGAATGAGGCCCACGCTAAGGTCAGACACACTACAGATAAAAGCCATTGACCTCTGCTCAGGGAAGGATTCTCTTCCTGTCTGGCATGCCGCGCTGCTCTGTGGCTTGTCTGTCAATGGGACTGTGTGTGTGTGTGTGTGCAAACTTGCAAGTCTGTTAGAGATCATTTTGTGTCACTGTGTGTGTCTCTGTACAAGGGTCAACTAGGGCTACTCATATAAGCCAGTAAGGCGTGTCTGAGGCAGGCTGGAGACGGAGGTTGGTCTTAAAGATTTTCACCTTGCCTGGTTTGGTGGTGGTGGTGTGTGTGTGTGTGTGTGTGTGTGTGTGTGTGTGTGTGTGTGTGTGTGTGTGTGGGAGCGGGGTGTATGGCAGGGGTATGGGAATGAACAACTGGGTGCGTGTGAGGTTGGGCTGTTGCCCTGCCACTGATGAAGAGGGTGCCGAGGTGCAGACAGACAGGAAGCAGATCACACTCTGAGAGGCTGAGCCCAGACAGTCCCAGACCTTTTTGAAGTATTGAGTTACAACACTGTTGTTCTAAAAAAAATAGACGCATATTTATACAAAGCATCACACCTCTATTTTAAATTATAATATGCAAACTTGTGTTTGTTTGTTTTACTTACAATGTAGAAGATGCAACAGTCAGGTTTGGTGGGTTTTTTCTGTATGGAATTTGTCTGCTACGTGTTCCACTCAATTTTCCTCTCTTATGGCGCTCCATTACTGTTGCTGTGGTAACTCAGATAAGTGAAGACAAAGGCCAGAAAATGAAACTGACCACTCCTACGCCAGACCACCAAATCATGCAAAGGCATCCATAGTGACAAAAATGTGGAACTACTCTTCTTGAGAGCAGTTGTTTCAAGTAGTTTCTTCCCTCACTGCTGAGAGGAGTTTGCATGTAACTTAAGGTAATGGCACAAAGGCCTGGCTGCCAAGCCGAGGCTGGCAGACACATACCAGACCTTCACTTAAAAGGCCATGTCAGGGGTTAAGTGGTCATGGAAAAGGAGGCAGGGAGCCGCCGCTGAAGTTATTAGGCAGCATAGTTTCTCTCGTCAGCAGGTGGGAGGTGAGATGTGGTGTGACGAGCAGGTGCTGCTCAGGGCCAGAGATCACAGCTGAACTTTAGGCTGTGATAAGCCTAATGCCACTTAAATTACACCACCAGCGCCGCTTTGACCCTGCATGGTCTGAATATGTGCGAGAGAGAGAGAAAGTAAGAGAGTTGTCGGTATAAGTGTGAGAAACAAAAGCTGAGACATGTGGACGTGTGTGAGTGCGTGTGAAAGTGTATGGGCGCGTCGGTTCTCCTTTTCTTTGAATGCTGAAGGTTATGAGCGTCTACATACTGTATATACATTAAAGAGAAATCACTGACAGCTAAATAAAGTCCAGTCAGGAATGACAGCTAAGGGCATGTTTGTCTCTTTATAGTCTGCCTCATTCTTCAAATTCTCTTCACACTTCAAACATCCACCCAAGTGTTGATCTGCCTCACAGCTTTCAGGGTGTGGGGGTGGACAAAGGCTGACGAGGAGAACGGAAGACGGAGGCCTATGTGGTTATGTCAAACGAGAGTGCTCATCCGCAAACTGGCATCAATCGCTATATTTCAAACTGCAGTTTTGTCTGAAGCCAGTGTCGACACATGTTAGTGACATTTGGAACGAGAAGGAGTGGGAGAAAAGGCGAGGTGGGGATGAAAGTGGCAGAGTGACAAGGCGAGGTAAGAGAGATGGGCGGATGCATTTATTTGATAATTACGTTTGTTAGTGACAGCCCTAGAGACCCCGGCACCAGAAGCACTCCCAGCAAACCAAAATCATAAACAAACAAAAAAACAAAAAAAAACGATAGAAAAGACAGGGGATGAAAGTGGAAAGAGAGCGGAGGCACGGGGGGCTTTGAGGATGAGGCGAGGTGAAGTATCGATCATCCATTGACAAACACAATAGAAATTTTAGATGTGATGTGAGAGGCCCACATCCATAATTTATCAGCGGGCCAAATGTGAGTGACGTGGGGTGTGGACAGGGAGGGAGTATTGATTAGTGGGGGGAAAAAAAAGTGCACAGCGCAAGGGAGGCTTCCAAAGACAAGGGGGGAGCAAGCGAGAGATGGCTGTACAGGAAGGGTGGGGGTGGGGGTGGTGGGGGGCGTAGATGGAGCACAAGAAAGCCATTAAGGATGGCAGTGTTACCAGACACTGGCAGCGACTGAGAGCGCAAAAGAGAGAAGCGCTAGAGAGGTCACCCCCCACCCCAACCACCACCCCCCCCCCTTTCCATCCCACTCCACCCTTCTCCCAACCACCCCAATCAATATGACCATGTCAAAACATAAAATGCATGCTTTTGCTCTTAAGTAAAAGGTGTCTCAGATTTTTAAAAGCATTGATTCAAGGACGGGTCGATGGAAATCAAGGCATATTTTCCTGTGCAAAGAGGGGTAATAACACTCAGCTGGTAATAGCACAACAGAGGGGACTCGACTGTGTCTGCAAGGAGTGCACTGGTCAGATTACTGCGATCCGCCAGGAGAGGTCCCAGGAAGGGGGCAGGTCAAGGATCTGAGCTCTCTCTATACAAACTGATGCAGAGATGTGTCTACGGGGAGAGGGAGAATGAGTTGATGGCACTGGACCTTTACTGGAGCATCTGCCAAAAACATTTTACACATTAAAGTGAGGAGTAGCTATGGACAAGGAGTTCTCACAGGCTCAGCCCTGGGAGAATATTCTCCACCAAACCAAGCCAGATGGAGCAGATAATACATCCTTTGCAATGCTTAACCACACAGAGCCACGTTTGATGAGGATTCTTTTGAATGATATATTGTTGTTTAAAAATGTCAATGTCAATCATATTACCTTGATGTGATATTGCTGTAGTAGTCTTATAGTTGAATCTCAAGATCACTTTTTATTTGACTGTGAGTTTTCTGTGCGCCCCGAACGAAAATCAGTCACTGAGGGGAAAACTAGCCTGAGGCAGAAAGGTTCTGGGTGGGTTCAGCGGTTAGGGAAAGTTTTTCCCTAATGTGGGCACCAGTGAGGCAGAGAAAACCTCCACGCCGGCACTGGGGACACAGCACCGCCCATGGAGAGCCAAACCCTGGCAGTTAAAACAGACCGAGCACAAAGAGAGACAGCAAGAAAAACGCAAGATGAGAGAAGGAAAAAACAAAATCATGTTCCATAATCAGAAACAAAACTAGTGCCCGCCACATGAAGGCCACTGCCAGTGTGCGTCCATGTGTCCCTTGTTGTTGCACCACTTATCACGGCGGCCACAAAATGGGGATTTAAAGACAATGGCAGTGCAGCGGCAATTAGTCTTATCCCTGGGTGTGGCTACGCTCTGAAGACACTCATCTGTCCACGACCACAGAGGCATGTAATGAATGACATGGCCTTGCTGTGACACAATAAAATAAACAACATCTGGCTGAACTTAGACAACTCCCACTCTTTGCTAACCTCTTGACCTTTCATAGGTCATAAAGCGGGCTTTAAACAGCAGCAACTGCAGACTGCAATCAAAGATATACATCTTTTTTTAAATTAAAATAGTATTTTATATCATCTCCAGTATCAAGTGTTAACTTTTGAAAGACTGACACATTTACCCTGGTTGGATTTTAAGAGTCATTGTCCAGTGTAGTAGGTGCCAGCTAAAGTCTGTCAGAAATGCTGCATACAAGTCAAAACTCCATGCTTCTTTGACTTTAGCAAATTATGTGATGCATTACGTGGTCAGACAACTTCATCAGAAAGCTCTACACAGTACACACAACAAAATTGAAAAGCAATGTCACAAGTACAACTCTGGAAGCTCTGCTATCCTCAATGACCTCTGGCAAACACAATAACCCCAGCACAGTGCAACGTGTACAGACGTTAAGCTTGAAAAATGTTGCTTTGTCACATATAACAGCAAAACCCGGCACCTCAAGAATAAGCAGTAGCTTGCTGTGGTAACTGACAATTGGACAGAATGGGCACAGTGGTCGCTGTAGCTTGAGATTGAACCTGTATTCTTCTAGATACCCAACAATCTCTCTAACCACCAGGCCTTGCCAACACCCTAAATAACATGGTTTTCAGCTCAGAGTAGTGCTTGACAAGTAGCATTACTCACTTTGGAACATCGCCCATCAAACTCTAAAACCTAATACCGAGACCTTTCAGTCAACAAGGTCTGACCTGAGCATTCCTTTGACACATGTTGTGGAAATCACAGGCTGTGGACAGGTCGGTCATTTGGCTGCTTGCATCCTGCTTGTGTGCGCGATCGGTTTTCAGTGTTGCACTCGTACGGTGTAGTATGAGAATGTGAGAAATAGAAGCTGGCAGAGAGATCTGGATCTGGTCACCTGATCCAGGCTCGGTGGAAGCGATGACAGCCGCGCCCCTGCCACCGTGTGTCATACGATGAGGGGGCCGAACGGCAGGTGACTCCCTCTTAATGGACAGATGACCATGTCACCAGGAAGACGTCGGAGGAGAAAGAAGGATGGGGGGGTAGAGTAATGGCTTTCATTAAATACCGCATTTGGTGCTGTTCTTGATAAAAGTGGGTCTGATGTAAGGTGGCGAGGAGGGGGAGGTACTCCGTTTCACTTTGCAGTGAGCTATAAGGCTCTCTGCTGGTACTCCAGTGAAACTGTGTGAAGCCAGCAGGTATGGAAACACTATGGAACACATCCATGTGTTAGGGCGATCGAGGATATATGCAAGCATATGTGTGTATGTGTGCGAGCGACGGTGTGTGTGTGTGTGTGTGTGTGTATTTAACAGCTTAATCAATTACTTAACCACTTGCGAGAGAGGAAACAGGATTTGCTCAACATGCCCCCCCACCTTTCAGAAGAGGAGTCTACACAAATAGCTTATGCACACAGCTCAAACAAAGAACAAAGAAACTCCCCTTCTTTTGTTTAAAGCAGACTTCTGGTACACTGTATCAATAGCTAGAGTCCTCTGTGGAAACAAAGCCAGATGACAGTCATCAGTGCAAAGGAGAAGGGGTGACCACGCAAACACATCTATATTAATATCTTGTATTACTACAGTCGCGCAAAAGATAATTGCCCAAAAATAGATAAAGGGCCAGGCAGCTTGCTAACACCCTCATGAATGCAGATGTTATGCGGATGATTTAATCACAGGTCTAACAGATGTTTTTAAGCTGCCCTCTTTCATTAAAAGCCTCCCGCAGCAGATACAGGAATCAAAGATTATTCTAGGAATTAGGATATGAAAAGCATGTTAGCTCAATTAAGAAAATTAAATTGTGTACATTAGACGGAGCCGTGTTCAACCAGCGGTGTGCATTTGACGGCAAGGCCGGGGCATAATAAAATCAAAGAATCAAGGCTTAATTGAAATGCACTTAAAAAGGATCATGCTGACAAATGCGATTGTATTGAGGCGCTAATGTGCACACGTCCTCCCAGTCTTCTTTAAATCCAATGAAATTGAAATATCGTGGGTTGTTGACCGCTTCCTGATACAATCAGCCAGCCAGCAGCACAGCATATATGCAAAAAGGACGAACAAGATGATGAAAAAGCAGAGAGCAGGTAATCAATTTAGAAGAAACACATCAGGGCATACTGCTACCCTTTTTCTCACACGTCCACATATAAGATGTTACACCACTCAGAGATCAAAACAAAATGAAAGATGAAGTGTAGACGCCATCGTAGCCTTATCAGTATTACAGTTCCCTTCTTTGTGCTCATAATAGCACACAGTGTATGCTAGAGACACTCGACCACATTGTGTTTAGCCAAAGGCTGAATATACATGCACAACACATGTAAATGCCCACAGAACACACCGACATACATATAACCTCCTGTATGTTTCCATATCTCATCTACATTTCATCAATCAGAGGGCAGGATTGCTTACAGGCTGAATGGGAGGCTATCAGTCACACACATTCAGGCCTGTGTAGAAAGCCATTCCATTGTCTCCTGACCAGCAGCACTGGGAACTCTGGTTGCAGTACTAATTAAGATTGAACTACCAAGTGAGTTTAAAGGTGTGTGTTTCTTGGCTTTGCCTATAGCATCTGCCAATAATACCGAATGGATTAAAGTTAATGTCCAAACACAGTAAAACATTAATATGTAAGTTTTAAAAAAGCAGATCACATTGTTATTTTCTATTCTCCAATGCTCTATCCTGCAGCCTACTTTTCCCAGCACCAAAGAGAATATATTAGGCTGAATCATAGCGTTTTTGAAGGAAGAAGAAAAAAATTACCATCTCGCAGATTGAAAATCATGTATATGAAAATAAACAACTCTCTCCCTTAACACACTTATTTTATTTAGTTGTGGTTGATGAGAACATTGTACTTGAATTGCAAACACTAAATACCTACACACTGTTTTGAGCTTAGACTGTTTCACAAACAAGCCTTCCCCTCTACATATATATGTAAGCAAACAGAAATAGAAGGCACACAGTTGGACCGCTGATCTGGAAACAAAAAAGTAAGTGTTTGCTATTTTTCGTGCCATTAACTTGCTGCTGAGCAGAACAGTGCTCTCTAAGGTAATTCTCTGGAGGAGCCACTAGGGGAGCTTCCAACCCCCTTTTCAGCAAACTTGAGCACACAGTGTATGCAAACACAGAGGAACGCATGGCGCACACACACACATACACACACAGGGATAGAGAGGGGGAAAAATCAAAGAGAGAACTAGAATTACTCAACAGAGGAAGATATCGCTATCAATATAAATTGCCCTTTTCATAAAAGACGGGATGGACATATCTCATCATGCATTTTATGTTTTTACTATCATTGTGGCCGATGCCTTCATTATTCAGCCATTCGAGAACACTTTTTCACTATTGACACTGCTGTGTGATACGGTGAACGAGCCAGTATGCTATTGTAGTGCAGCCTCGTATAGCGATGGGAATACTGCGCCCCAAAGTACAGAACACACCTCCATTATGCATTACACATCTAAGATATTTAAGCTCTTTGTAAGAGTTAAGTCTTGGAGCCGTGCCGTGTCATTCTGTGGGGGATGATAGGGAGCTTTAGTCATGTCTGTATTAGCGGGATGACTTCCAAAGCCTCTGGGATGGCGTGTTACAACCACTAGCTCCAGTCAGTCCCTGCATTGATACCCAACTCTGCATGGCCCTAAGCACGAGATCAGAACCCCAAATAGGCCTTGCATTAAATGGGGATAAGCCCTACCACAGGGACTGACTATTCACCAAACAAGATCAAATGAAACGCTGAAGGTTTATTGTGAGTCAAAATAAACAGAAATCCAGTGGTTCCACAGTCCAGCATGGGGATGGAGCCAAGGAGCAAAGCTCTAATTTCGGTTTCGTGCATGAGGAGGGGGAAAAAGGCCATATAAGATTATCAGGCTTTACAAAAAGTCTTAGGGTGGAGAAGTGAGATTTGAGACCTGTGAACATCAACTGACATGAATACCAGGACACGTGTCATCTTCAGAAGTGGGCAAGGCAGTGTTTTCCTTTCTCGAAGCAGGAGAACATGGCTCTTATTCTAAGATAAACACCGACCATCTGTCTGCTGCTGTACGGTGGCGGGGTGTGTGCGCCAAAATCGAGCCCTTCAAGAGACACTTAGGTCTGTGTGTATATTTTCACAGTCTGATTGAAGTAAAACACAGCCTTTAATGTGTCATTTCAAGTGAACACCGTGCCCAAATGAAAACACACACACCTACAGGCCACACTTAATTGAAGGCTACAGGTTTTCACATAGCAGACAGTTTTTTTTTTCTTCTACTTCTTCTTCTTCTTTTTTTTTCCAAGGGAAGAAGAGAGCACTTTTTGAAATCAATATTCTCAACTTGTTTTCCTGCAAATTAAAGCTGCCATTCTCAGTCTGGTGTCACCAGAGACCAGCGCTCAGACAGATAGGGATAAGAACTGCAGCAGTAAAGTTTTATATTTCAAGCAAAAAAAAGATAGAAACATAATCCTGCATTATCTCAAAATGACTGAAAGAAAGAGAGAGAGAGAGAGAGAGAGAGAGAGAGAGAGAGAGAGAGAGAGAGAGAGAGAGAGAGAGAGGGGAAAACATACACACCAAAAGGGAGCCCAGATGCTATTTCTGTTCTTTGACAGAATAGGGAGGAATATTCAAAAAAGAAGAGAATAAAGATATCGTGACACGATCATCATTTCAAATATCCCTCATACATTTCTTTTTTGAAATATGACATAAGGAAGCGTCTGTTATAATAACTTGGTGTTGACATACTTTCCATCCCTGGGAGAAGAATTTCATTGGTACAAGTTTCTGCCTCATCTTCCAGCTCAATAACATGCAATTGCCTGCAGTTAGTCTACATAGCATGCAATTTACACACAAGACTGCACTCTTCTCGTTGTCTGCTCCGGTAGACCAGAACTGTACTTTGTCATGAAAACAGAGGCACTCTTCAGGAAGCTTTGTAGTGCCTAAAAACCTCAATTAGGTCCATTAATATTTGATGGAATGGCTCTGATAAGGGCTGCACCCCCTCCATCTCCCCCCTCCCCTCCCCTCTCCGGTGGCCCTGTGCTGGCGTGATGTCTTTAATTGTTGGCCCAAAGCACTGGAGACAAACACGACTTTGTTTTCTCGGTAATGGATGGCTCTGTCCCCAACACAATATTGAGACTGGCGATTGTGCAAGCATGGCAGCCGCACTCCTGACCTGTGGTGAGAGGGAAAAAGGGGATGGCAGAAAGGATGTTGACAGTAGTGGAGGAAAATGGAGAGCCATGTGATGAGCACAGGTGTGCATACAGTGTATCAGTGCATGCTGACGCTTGGTAGAAGGATGACTAACCACAGCACCTCCGACACTCCCTAACATCGCAGCAAACCCATTGTTTCCACTCCACATCCAAATCTTACAACAAGCAGGCAGGCAGGAAAGATCCACGCCAGGCCACGCTCTTTAGAACTATCTGAGACATACTGCAGGGCTGTCGAGATAAAATAGGAAGAAGTGGAAAACATGAAAGACAGTCCTCATTCTCCCTATATCCTCCTCCTTCCTCTGGCATGTTTCAGTTTCACCTTGGCATGCAGCGATCACGTTCTCTTTCCTTGCCCGTGCTTCTCTTCCAGGACCCCTGAGCTGTCCTGGGAGGTGCCTTTACTAAGGGATTTCTCTTCATTGACTTCCTGGGTAAATTGATTTTAATAGCCAACACTTGGGGCCTTTTCTCACGGTCTCCTCTTTCAGCAGCGGCAGGCTCCGTCACGCCCTGCCATATTTCTCCAGTCAGGACGTCTGGGCTATTTTCCAGGGCTATTGGAATAAGAACTGATGAATCCCTTTCAAGGTCCCAAAGAGATAATCTCCTGTCATTTCTGATTTGCATAACATTATTTAAAATTTAATGTAATGGCATTAAGCTATAGAGGACCCTCCCTTTTCTTTGAGCCCACATCTGGTGTGTGCACAAATGTGTGCATTCGTGGATATGCAGAGACACAACACTGTGGGGACTCATCTCTGACGGGGTAACAGGAAGCCCCCTTCCTCCCTTTGCTCGTCTCTCGTTCTTTCCATCTTCCCAGAGCGACCCCCACCTTCCAATCCGTCCCAGCTAAAGCAGAATACGACGACACCGCACTGAGATAATCAACAGATAGCTCAAAGCAGATGAAAGAGGTATCAGATCTATCCACACACACACACACACACACACACACATATGTGGAGTAGCGAACAAAGCAGTGTGTTCCAGGGTACAGGGCCAAGGCACAGCCCAAAGGACTGAGGGCCAGATACCATTCCATTTGTCGGATCCGTAAGTGTCCTACTTAGAAGGCTGCAATGGGACTCAATTAGGCTGGAACCAAGACGAGCTGATAAATTAATTTATTAATGAATACAATGGAATGGAGAATGGAGGGATGAGCTTGCTCATTTGTTCCGGGCTGGCTAAGCCAAACAGCTCCACTACAATACCAGGCTTTCATTGGGATGAAGATGGGTCGAACAGGCATTATGCAATGGAGACCTTAATAGCTTTGCGGTGGGTTTGTAAGAATTTGAACTGTGTAACTTCATAATGTATGACATATTAAGCAAAAAATAAAACTATACTCGGTGCTCTGTTTAGGTCACGATCTAAATCTTGCTTTACAAGTACACACAATCCTAGAGACAAAACCACACACACTTGCATTCAGCCATGAACTCAGGTAAATGTGTACACTTTGTGCAATTGCATTACTGACACACAACACACATACATACAAAAAAGGCAAACCCACACTAAAACATGTTGTTACACTGCAGACAGACAAGAACACAAACAAACGCAACCTCATATACACACCACCACTATTCTCTGTGGTAGAGCATCTTCCACACATTAAAAATAAATTCATTCAGAGTCAATTTGGGGAATGTTTGGCGATGCAGGGCAGGAATACCATCTGAGCTCTGGGAATTGTAGATTGCTCCCCCTCTCCCTAAGGCATTCTCTTTGTCTATCTATTTGGTGTGATTAAAAATACAATGATGAATGCATATTTCTTCCAGATGAATAACTTGAAGGGGTTGGCAGCAGATGAATCGGGGAGCAGTGTGTTGGTAGAGAGACTAGCCAGGTCAGACAGAGTCACAGTCAGATCCTCTGCAGGCTGGGTTTCTCCAGAATGGATAAAAAAAAGAGGTCATCTGGACAACAGTCTACCACATAGGGCTGGAGCTGGTTAAATTCACATTAAAGCTGCAGGCAAGATTTTTTTATGTAAAAATAAAACATCTAATCATCCTTAAAATGGAGCGGCATGGAAACTAAATCCTCATTCAGCAATCTGAGAGACTGAAATTCACCCCGTTTGCCCAAATTGATTTCTAATGTCAGATTTGGCTCACCAATGACATGTTGTTCACACAGAACTGATGAATGAAACATCTGGACTTGAAATACCGTTTTCTGATTAGGAGTAGGCACAAGTCTGGAGTAAGCTTGATGCGCACAGTCATCTGCTACTAAAACAAATTGAGTAGATTGTAGAGTAGTTTGTATTTTGATGCCATCACATTCTGAAACATCAATTTGTCTCTGGATAAAAAAAAAAGAAAGTCTCATCTTGCTGCTATTTGTGCACGTCAATGTATGAAGTTGCTTTTTGAAGCTATATTTCAGTCAATATTAATTGTTGGAAACAATTGGGACTAAAAGGCATAAATGTATTCATGCACCCAAACCCATCCTAATACCATACACCCATCCATCCATCCATCCATACAGTCAACTGGGCACCAAACGTGAAACACAAGCCTCCCCAATGGCTCGGGAGGGGAAGGGCTTGAAGGGGAGCGTTTGAGGCTCATATCCCCAGTAGAGACCGCTCCTGGCAGGGCAACTGAGTGCCTCCCCTCCCATTGCCCCCTACAAACCAGTGAAAGAGGAAGGCCCTCCTCTCCTTACATGTCAACTTCAGAGAGCATGCCTCTTGCTGCCTCAAAGCTTTGATACCAAAATAGTCCAGGAAGCCTCTGTCTTAAAAATGCCCCAGCAGACCTTGATTCCGGGGATAGAGGGAGGGAAACGAAAGAAAGATGCTGGAGAGAGAAAACACAGGAGAACTAGAGTATAACTGGGAAAGAAAGAAGAAAGCAGGGAAATTGTATGGGTTTCCTATGATTGCTCAACATTGTTAGTGTACTGCAAACCAGTCAAGCAATATGATTCGATCTTTCCAGTAGATAAAGCTTTGCATTAAAAAAAATAATTCCGACAAATTCGGCACCAAAGGACAGGATGAAGAAGAAAGATGTTGCCCTAATGGGTGAGCCAACAATGGTCTCCTCCTTGGCCCCCATGGCTTCCAGGTCTATAAGACACAGGCACTGTGTTTATATAAATAATGTTAGCCACAGCATCTCAGCGAAAAACATTGATTTAATAATGTTTGGTGGTGAGACAGTTGCGACAGCTGAAAATATATTCAATATTGGAGAGGAGATGGTCTGTTTTTAATGATCTGCAGCTGAAGTGAGGGAGAGAGCAAGAAAGAGCTGTCTCTCTATTCCTCAGACAGAGAGACACCACAAGACGGGTGGGTGTAACATCCAAATCCAGATCTGTAGAGAAAAATACTATTTGGTCCGTCACTCGCAAATGACATGTTTACTTCTCCACGCACCAACTTTATTGCTGACTACATGAGGCCAATTCCCTCTATTCAACAATGAGGCAATGTTTGTCGGAATTGGAAATCCATTTATCCATTATACAACTCGAACTACTTTCACAAAACTCACACCTGGAAGGATAGGAGAGAGAAGACTGCTCCGCTAACACAGCCAGGTCAAAGAGGCCCTCTGAGATGGCTAGCATAGTTTACACTACACACTACGCAAACTGGTGTTGGCTTTGCACTCGCTGTTCAAAGACACAAGCAGAGAGCCTCGCAAACACATCACCTAGAAGGCTCAATATCTGACCTACTGGGAGCTACATCATTAGCAAATGAAAGCACGAGACAATCGTTGAGGGGAAACTTGGGGGGGAGGGGGGGTCGCCACTTTGACCCTAACAACTTAGAGAGTTAGATCAGTACCAACAAAGAAGTGTTGGTACTGTGTTTTCGCCCGGTTTCGGACTGCAAACCTTCTGCGCGGGTGTATAACATTCTTAACTTTTCCCATTCATTATCTATGGTAGTTCTTATCACTACCAATGTAATATACTTTTGGCCACAAGTGGGATTGTGGGGGCGCTGTTTTACCCTTTGGATACAAGTAAGGGAATTTGAGCATTATGACATTTGACAGCAGGAAAGACGCCCTAAATGTCATTAATTTAGCCTGAAATTTGAACACTTTGGTCAAATTTGACATAGTGTCACAAAGGTTCTTGCAGGAAACATAAATGAAATAATTTAAAAACTGCATTTCTATTTACTTATAATGTTGTATTGTCTAATAATAGGAATTTGTTCGATGATCTGAAGCATTTAAGTGTGACAAATATGCAAAATATTAAGAAATCAGGAAGGGGGCAAATCCTTCCTCACAGCACTATACAACTATTCACCCATTCAAACAGTGTATAATAGTGAGCCTGCATAGAGGTGCTTTCCATCAGTTTCCGTAGTGTAGTGGTTATCACGTTCGCCTCACACGCGAAAGGTCCCCGGTTCGAAACCGGGCGGAAACACTCTTCTTTCTTGGGGTAGACTGCATAATGAGCACAACTGCCACAGTGTGTGCTAAAGGTCACGGGAGGAGTTCTGTTTTTGCAAAGAGAAAGCAAATAGCATTTACACTATACTGTGATATAATAATAAAAAAGATAAACTGCTCCACAACTGTCAACCCTGTGTAGTGTTTAGATAGGTGTAGTGGCCTGCAGCCTGGACTCTGAGTACAGTGACGTGTGACTTTAAAGTTGAAGAACGCGATCGGTGTCTCATCTGAACTTTGAAGTTCTAAGGCACTCTCTGTGAGTATTACAAACTATTGTTGCTTTGGGGAACAATGAGCCAGACGTTAGCATTTATCTATTGTTCCCACTGTTCACTCGTGTTTAAAATCAGGTTCCACCGAGATTTGAACTCGGATCACTGGATTCAAAGTCCAGAGTGCTAACCATTACACCATGGAACCACTACATGGGAACAAGTTTCACTGCTAGCTTCATATCTGCCCTGCCGACCCCTGACTGACAACCACCCACATTCAGTACAATTAAAGTTTCGACAGGCAGAAGCACACACACACACACACACCTTGGTTATTTCTGTTACAGTTTGGTACGTTTTCAGTACAACAAGGAAAGAAAATGCAGAAAATCACTTTTTTGTACATTCAACAGTTGCTCATTGGCCAGAATTCTTACTTTAACAATAAAGTCACTCAAATACTGGCATATTTTCAAGAAATGTCTAATGTAAATGTAATGTTTGTGATTCTGTATTCATCCATGACTTTGAACTGTTGATGATTCCTGAACTGGGCTGTAACTTATGCTCATCGCTTGGGCCCAATGGACTGACTAAAATGTAGATGTGAACACATTTTGTCACTGAGCTGAGAGGCATGCTGCTCAGAGTGTAACTCTTTCTGCTGAGACTGTGATGGGCAACGATTGATAACCCTCATCGGCAACTGTGGAAAGCAAATCCAGCTGCCCGGGGTTCAAGTAAGGCCGTCACCCTTTCAAGGCATTTAGCGGATGTTGCGCATGTTAGTAACTGGTACAGTTGTAAGTCTGAGTGGTAATTAAATCTCCTAGACCTAACATCAAATCTGTTTACCGGTACTACCTGTGCAGTGAAACATGGTGCTCCCCTACACTGCTGTAATGAGGCATGTGAGTGACAAGTAGGGCCTTTCCTGGAAGTGCAGATGCTACAGCAGTTGGAGTAGAATTGTACATTCTACTGCACCTGGACTACAGACATTTGAGATCTAAAGGAGTCTGGCAGAGAGTCGGTGGGGGAGCAGCACTTACTGGACTCCTCTCTCTGGCAGGCCTGCATGACTGACTTGATGACTGACTTGGGTTATGGGCCAGCTCGCCTGCCCAGTTAGCCAGAAGGTCCATATTGGCATACTTGGTCATTCTGCTCCAAGCTCATACTTACTCAACATATAGTTGTGGGTTACCTTGTTCATTCAGCAAAGGCCTAGCTCTAGTCAATGAAAAGCACTTGCACCTGTCAAACAAACTGCTGGAACTGTGATAAATGAATGATTCTGAGTCCTGTAAGCACCAAAGCCAAAGAAATAAAGATGGAGAGAAGGGGAGTGGGAGAAAGGGGGACAGAAAGAAAGAAAGAGTGGGAGACAGAGGGAGAAAGAGAATGAGAGCACTGGAGAGAATGTTGGGGAGACAAAAAGGAAAGGAGAATACCAGAGTGGGAAATATGAAGATACCACCCATGCACCACCCTATTTGAGGAGTTCTGTTTTTGCAAAGAGAAAGTAAATAGCATTTACACTATACTGTGATATAATAATAAAAAAGATAAACTGCTCCACAACTGTCAACCCTGTGTAGTGTTTAGATAGGTGTAGTGGCCTGCAGCCTGGACTCTGAGTACAGTGATGTGTGATTTTAAAGTTGAAGAACGCGATCAGTGTCTCATCTGAACTTTGAAGTTCTAAGGCACTCTCTGTGAGTATTACAAACTATTGTTGCTTTGGGGAACAATGAGCCAGACGTGGCATTTATCTATTGTTCCCACTGTTCACTCGTGTTTAAAATCAGGTTCCACCGAGATTTGAACTCGGATCACTGGATTCAAAGTCCAGAGTGCTAACCATTACACCATGGAACCACTACATGGGAACAGGTTTCACTGCTAGCTTCATATCTGCCCTGCCCTGCCTGGGAAATATGAAGATGAGGGATAAGGAGAAACAGAAGAAAATTGACATCAAAACATATTCATTGGTGTGTGTGTGTGTGTGGTTCCATGTGCTTTCAAAATAAAGGGAGCGGTGGGAGCATGTATCTCAGCGGGGGCTGCTACAGTGCCCTCTAGTTTGTGCAATACGCACAACGAAGTGGTGGCGTGCACTCACCATATACGTTTGTTCATATAATTACTACTACTATTATTACTTCATATTACTACTTGGTTTGAGGGTGCTTTAGGGACAACTCAAACTGGCTTAACCAAACACATGGTTTGCATCAGAAAAGCTGCCTCCCAACAACGAAAACATTGGCCCAGTGACTCTATAAGATTGTGTCAATGTGCCTACATTGCAATAAACACAAACACTTTGATAAAATCGGCATTGTTATTATAGACATACAAGAGAATATTATGAAATCTAATGACTGCATCCAAACAGTCAAATTCCATTATTCATCTGCAGTATTTTCATTGGGCTTTACACGAGCTTGTGTGTGTGTATGTGAGAGAGAGAGAGAGAGAGAGAGAGAGAGAGAGGGAGAGAGAGAGATTGCTTATGGCTTCTGTGGAAACATGGGGATGAAGTCAAAAAAGGGATTTTGTAAACAACGCATGATTGTGGGTTTTTGTTGGTTGAAGGAGGAAGTCGCTGTGAGTGAATTCTTCCTCTTGGCACATTTCCATCCCTATTATGTTATCCAGGCATTGTGTCGGAGCGCTGCAGCTCATCTCATATGCAGTTACCCAGCTAACTACCAGCCTTCCCCCTGCTGCTCTACTGGCCTTTGATAAGAACAGAGGGAAATTAAAATCACAAACCTGAATTATGAATCCAATGACAAGATAGCCTCCGAAGGGTCTCCCTCCCTCCCTCCCTCCCTCTCACTCTCTCTCTCTCCCTCCCTCTCACTTCACTCTTGTTCTTTATTTCTCTTTCAATCCCAGTGTTGTTCTCTTTCACTTTCTTTATCTCAACACCGCCCCCTTCTCTTTTGGTTACAGAGGATTCAACTGCTAGCATATTCCATAAGAGCAACGGGGACACTGAGGGGGAAATAGAGGAAAAAAGTTTCAAACGACGATAACACACAGTTTGATAAAACTGACGAGGGACTCAATTAAGGCTTCACTGTCAAAGCAAGAGTGATATTTTATTAAGTGGCACTGTGCCATCCGATGGGTACATCAAGCGACACATCTGTAGACGAGAGGACTGCACCAGCTGGGTAAGAGGGACACGTGTTGCCACTTTCAGGAAACATCAGTCGAAACTCACTTCATCAAGTCTGCTGAAAAATTAAGAGGGCCTCGATATTAGGATGCTCATTTACTTTTTCATGCACAACCCCTAGTATTTGAGGAGAATATGTTGCTCCCCCCCCCTTTATTTCGAACACATCCAAGCACAAAGAATTCTGGTATTAGCTTTTGTTACATTACCACCAGAACAAGTGCGACCAAGATTCTGCCGCATCAAAAAACAAAGTAACCAAAGGCGTTTGCAGTCGCTGTCGCACATGCAGCTTTTGAGAAACAAGATTTTTAGGGCAACATATATTCTGACTTTGTAACTGTGTCTAATGTTTCAGTTGGGAGTCTGATTCGCGATTCAGTCTATTAAAACAGGTGAACTAAATGTTGCAGAAACATTGCCGTAAAATGTTCTCGTCAATAGGCGCTCAGACAATGATACTTGACAAAACTTAGGATGGAATAAGCCCACCAGAAATAAAGGAGGACATATTTATTCAGAAATAAATACAAAAAGTTTGTGTGGGTGTGTGTCTCTTCAAAATGAGCATGTCTGTGTCACAAGCACAGTCGGGTTTCTCCAAAACTACTTTGCAAGACTAAATCATATAATGTTATATTTTATACAACACGCATTCTTTTTTTTCTGTCTAACTTTTACTTTTTGTCTCACAAATCTGATGACTGGGTGCTGTGGCTTTGACCCTGACACACTTTGCTATTGTTTGCATATATAAATTAAAACCCAGTCTACCGTCGCATTCATTTTAAGTCGCTTTGGATGAGAGACTCTGTAAAACACCCGAAATGTAAAATGGAATGTAGCTTTCTTTGTCTATCACTGCAAAGGGAGGATTTGAATATCAACGTTGTATACAAGTTGTTGGTTGTTTGTGTGGACAACTGCATATATATTCAGCAAGTTCCTCCCTACTTTAAATTTCTTTTTAAAATAAAAGTAAAGCAATCCTTCTGAGAGCAAACATGGTGGTGTTAAGAAAACAGCGGTGCTCTGATGTGCCTGGAATAGGCCATGGTGTTACAGTAAGATTAAACTTTAATTCTGAAGCCTCTCTTGTAATTGAGATTGCTCTTGTCGACCCACCAACCCCGCCCACACTCTCTCACACACACATAAATATGTGTGTGCATGGGTTTACATATTGTTGAACAAGTATGGGTCTGCATGGCAACTTGTTCACAGTATATGTGTGTGTTCATGTGGTGGATCTGACACTTGGTTGTACAGGAGCTCAGTGCTGACCATACATAGTCTGTTTCATCTAGAACAAAAGCTCTGTTGGAGGACACAAAAGGCCAGGTTCAAAAGCATCACAGGCATCAGGAGCCCAGGCCTAGATACATGAAACAATCAGTGTAAACTTGTCCACAGCTAAGAGGGCTGTGGTGCACATACAACAATGCTCCTCGTGCTGAACAGGCACGGTTCTGTCCACATAAGACAAGATTAAAGCTCTGTGTAGATCAAACACAGTGTTGATGATTAGCGCAAAGGAATGTTTTTGTGTTTCTATCATTGATTAATATGTTGCTCCCAAGACGAGCTATGATTTATGCATGAGGCGCATGACTGAAACCACCGCTCTGTTCTGTGTAGTTGGCATGGGTGTGTGGTGGGTTGAAAAAAAAGGCAAGGGACTTACATTTCTATGGAAAGCCATTTCATTCAATAATAAATATATAAATAAATCATTTTGCCTACGGAAAATAATATGTTGACAGAATAAATTAGGCAATATAGTTCAAGAAATGGTTTTCATTTTAAAAAAAGGAGGTTGGTGCGGTCCAGGATCAGATGCCCGGCACTGTGGTTTCAATTGGCTGAATTTGAGTTCCTGCAGTTGTTAACTGAAGAAATATAACAGCCCTGCCTCCCTGGAACAGCAAACTTTCCAGCAAAGTATTCACCCAGAGGTGGGGACTCAATGGAGTGAAGTGGAGTTAGCTAGCTCCTAGCTTGCTAGCTAACTCTTGTAATATGGTATATGGTCTGAACCTGTGAGAAAACCACGCCTCATTCATTTGGACATGATAAAAATGGAAACGAAAATAGCTGTGACATAAATGTTGCATTAAGAAGTAATTGTCTACTGGAATAAATAATTGCGAAATTAAGAAAAATTCCCTGAAACTAACAAAAAGTAGTCATGTTTTATATTCTTAAATTATTATTCTTCATTAAACTATATTGACAAATGTATATTTACTTTCACATTCATTTCTACATTTATTGTCTGATTTATTTATTTCAGGATTAATTTGATAGCCATGTTTATTCATGTAAAGTGGCGATAGACAAGTCGTTTATTTAAACGTATCACTATGAAGTAAACCTTTCACAATAAAAGTCAGAAAGCACTTTGCCAAGAGGCAACTCTACAAAAGGGCTTACCTTAGCTATAGAAGTGGAAATGGCGGACAGTGGAACAAGTGGATTAATGTTAACAAAAAGAAAAAAAACACTCTTCACTAAGTAAAAAAGTAAAGTTAGTCCCACCACCCTCTCCAAGAGATTTATGACTGAAAGATATGTCAGTGTTATTGTTAAACAAATGAAAGTCGCAGCCTGTCCCATCAAAGCAAAGCTTTCATCAGCACTGACGCCCCCCCGCAACTTGATGAGCTACTACTCGGGAATGCGAACATTTACATTCAGCTTCACACATGTAGCATAGCTGTGTTTATTTTTCATTTCCGAAACGCTGATGTGGTATTATCGGTCTGTCAAATGCTCATAAAATACAAAATTTGTTTAGAATTACATTTCAGTACTCTACCTCTATAGAAAAAAAAAGTTAGTCCTGTGGGTACATTTTACACATGGGGGCGTAATGTAATTTTTACCAGAGCATCATGAATTTAATCCCGTCTGAATTGGCCTCGTCAGCTATATTTATGAACTGAGCACTGCTCTGCCAGTAAAGATTTCAGCTTCTTTCAACTCCAGTAAAACACCCACTAAAATGACCTTAACCTACTTTAGCAGCACCTTTGTAAATATGAGACCGTATAAAGTGGGGAGAGATTTTCTTATACTCCCCCACCCCTTTGAGCTCTTCACTCATGTCCATTGTCCTATAACATTGGCCTTGACTGACATTATTGAGAAAATGTACTTTGTCCATAACTATATCCTATTATTGTTATTATTACTGAATTCTGTTTGTTCAAATGGTGTGTCACGGTAACGACTGCACAACTTGATACATCTGCATTTTCTGATGCTGATGAGAGATCTTTTTTCTTATAAAATATAAAGTAATTAATACTACAGACACCCTTGTCTAACAAGCCCTTCACAGACTGTATCCAGTACAAGAGGGGACAGTTAGCCAAGCATGGTGCATTTGTATTTGAGAAGCTCAGAGTGAATGTGTGTGTACGTGCATGCATGTGCAAGCAAGAGAGAGAGAGAGAAACAGATGTTGTGTTTTGTCCTTAATACCTGCAGGCTGTTCTACTCTTACCAGATACAGGTGTGTTGTCAGCCCAGGGGCATTGTGTCTTGGTTGACCAAGCTTTGGTCCCCTCACCATCACTTTGCTTGAAAAGCCGAAAGACCTCCACAAATCCATCAACATATTACTCATGCCCTTTTTTTCCAAAGGATTTTCACAATCTCCCTTATCCGTGGCTGTTTCTGCATAATCTGACCCATGAAGGGAACTCCTTCTACAGTCTGTCACTGTTGGCTAATTACAAGCAGCAGTCATGTTGAGGATCACACAACTGTAATTGCATTGCCCAGTTATTTACCTCCACATTTGTGGGACATGGTTTGACAACTTGTTGAATAGATTGGCCAACGGGCAAATAGAAAAATGGACAAAACTATCTTTCTGTCTCTCCCATGAATGAGAGTCGTGTGTACCAAGCTGATGGTGTCAGCCCCGTGTCTCTAGCTTGTCTTTCCCCTAGAGTGACTGCATTGGAACAGATGAATAATAAAGATAATAGTGGGTGTGAGTCAGGAGAACATCAGTCACAAAAAGCACTGGGGCCTTAGCACAAAACTACAAAACCCCAACACAGGAATGTGGAAGGAATACACAAACACACAGACAATACGTACACAGAGACATAGGAGCAAAATCAACAGGTGTTGAGGAATTTGTTGCAGCAGTTCTGGTACACTCCAATGTGTTCTCACTGTGAGACAACATTGGTTGGTGAACCAGAGGCTACTGTTGTTTCTTTGTAGTCAAACAACACATCAAATATTTTACTTCAAAACAAATGCATTTCAAGAGGAATATTGTACAGCTGTGACCCATTTTGCTATTTCTTCTGCCAACCAAAATACACCTCGTATTTTGTCTGCAACAGGTGTGTGTATACACAATAAACTCAAAAAAAGATCTCTGAGACTCCAGGTCTGACCATTGTTTTCGCACAAATGACATGACATGCAGCAACGCATAAATACATACACAAACACAGGTGCACAAAATGGTTAGTCTCCTCCAAATATGAGGAAAATGTTTGAAGTAAACAAGTTTAATCATCATGTTCCACGTCAGTTCCACTGACAGTATATGTTTACGGACTGGGGAGAAGGTGGAGCGCTGGGGTTTCTACCCTAGTTGAGGCTATAGGTAGAAAACATTGCAATGGAGGGAAAAAAACAACAACTAGTAAGGCGGTGATGTTACGTACGCTAACAGTGCTAATGGGATATTTGTGGAGCAGAACTTAACAGGCCCTTAAATTATATGCATTAATCAAACAAAGCTTAATATGAACTGACAAGGAGCCTTGCAATCTGGCAGCCATCTGGAAGACAGGCCTGTCAGTCACAGAGAGGTGAGAAAGAGGGATGGCTGAACTCTGGGTTCACCCCAGGAAGAGGTGGAACCGAGGAGGGAGAAAGGGACAAGCACGGCGATGAGGAACCGGGGTTGAGAAAGACAGTGAGAGAAGTTGAGTCCAAAGGTTACACTGACTGATATGAAGACTACACAAGTTGATTTGGACATCGCTAAAGATGAGGGGGGGTCAAGTTTCACTGACGCCAAAACAAGGTCAGTAAGACAGGCGTGTTTTTGACAGCTCTGGTGAAAAGCATCGTCAGGGTCAGCATATCTCAGTTTTACAAATGGCCATATGTACACACACACACAACGCTCGATGTGCGAACGCACACAATCAGGCACACACACACAGCTAACCACACGTGTGCAGAACTACTCACAAACATCAACCAAACACACTGAACCATGCACAGAGCTACACAATCATCCATTCGGTCCGTCTTACAAAGAAACACACAGAACAATCTACATTCCACAAGCATCCAACACAGGCTTACTTAACGCAGACGAATACCCTCCCTACTAAAAGTAGCGGTATGTCTGACTGCAGCCTGTACCTCATGAACCCTGTAGACAAGCTGCATTGTTGTTAATATTGTTGTCGGTTTCAGTCGTACTCTACAAGAATGCTGTGGGTGCAGAGCAAAAGCATAAAATCAGAAAGATCTCCAAATGGCACAGTTGTACCACCAGGCTGATCGGTTGCCATTGGCAGCTGCTTCATTCCACAGATGGGGACACAGTTACGAGGCGAACAAGAAGAAAACTGACAAGACTGTGATACAAGCAACCAACGATACTCCTACCAACTCACGCGGCACTTTGATTCGCTCCCTCCAGTGGTTAGAGCGATTTAGATTTTAACCGCCTGTAGTGTGCTTAGACTCTTTTTCTCCTTTAAAACCCAAGTCTGATTTCACATTGTTCTCCACCTAAGTTATGTATGACAAACGCCTGGGGCCAAATCACCATCAAAGCCGCACATCGCAGGAACACGGCGCTTCCGAGATTCTCAGTGATGACAGATGTCACTTTTGAAGTGAGCAAGGGGATGAAAGTGGTGGGATGTGACGGGCGGCATGAGGACAGCTTCTCCGCCGCGACCTGCCATCATCAGTGCTGCTGAGGTGTAATGGGGAGAGACTGGAGGGTCCTGGAAGCTCCAACAGCCGTCTGGGGCTTCTGTCTCGCTGCCCAACTGGGGCAAGGTCTCAAACCCACCTAGGTTGTAAGAAGCCAGCAGCCCCCTCAGCCAGTCAGTCAGCAAGCCACCATTCCTCTGCCACCCGATTGGGATGGAAGTGTCTCCCTCCGTTGCACCGGCTGCTCTGCCAGTGGATTCGTCAGGGTATAGAGAGAATAGCTAATCTGAGGGAACCAGCGGCCCAGAATCAAAGGGCCACTGGCTTCTCTCTTCCTTGTGTGTAGCAGCGCTCACCTGGGTACTATCCCTGGTGTGACAGAGCGAGCAGCAAGAGGACTTGGTAAACAAGGCAGAGCAATGCAACTTTCAAACGGAGAGGCAGCGAGTGCGGGGAAACCAAAACAAACTCTTAACTCTGGAAATTCACAGAACGTTTTCCCCCTGCCTTCTCCACTGTTCCCTGTGTCTTTATTGTGGCTTGATATGTCACCACTGTCTTTATCTCCTACTTACTCAGGACTTCAAGTGGCTGTCTCTATTTTGCTGGGCCATAAATTATTCAGTGCCGTGTGTCTTCTTAGTATCTGCGCTTTCCATTGGGATGCTATCTTATCCCCTCCTCTGCAAGAGGGGCTGGTGCTTTGAGACAGAGTTTGCAAAAGGTAACACAGGAACTTCAGCACCGACAACCACTTTCTTAGTAGGAGCTCTTGTCAAGTACATATATTTGTTCCAGCACAAGGAAAATATGAAAAAAAAAACAAGACGAAAAAAAGTTGTATCTGAATACAACATGGAAACCAACAAGCTCCACTGCTGCTACTACAACAACTTGGACTAGTATCTGAGCTTAAAATAATGACAGTATTTCACATTGAGGAGTGTGTGTTTTGTTTCCCCCGTGCATGTCTGTGCGTGTGTGTGTGTGTGTGCAGCCCAGGGAGCCCACTGTATGTAAATAGCCATATGAGACTGCATAGCATTACTGTCCAGACACTGAAGAGGTGACCTGATCCCAATTAATCACACAATCCCAGGGAGAACTGTCACATCCCATCTCCATCAGCAGTACCATCCTGTTCTGTCTCCCTCTCTTGTCATCCTCTGTTCCTCCATCTCTTTTCCTCTCTCTTCCTCTCGCTCGCACGCACACACACACACACACACACACACACACACCAGACGCTCTACGCATACACTATCAAGGCCCCTCACCCTCTCACCAAACTTCCCCCTCCTTCACCTCCCTCATTTTATTCAAACAGAGAGGGTCTAAAGCTGACAGGTCAGCTGGCATGGGCCAGTCGGTCCCCACCTGTCCCCTAGCTTCTTCCCCCAGAAGGCAAAGTGGCAGAAGAACGGAGATGAGGCACTTCTATCTTTACAGCTGCCAAAACACGATGCAGCCGTGAGCTTTCTATTCCCCATAGAGATGAAATGTTTGCATTGCGCAAGGAGAGCACTGGTTAAGGAGAGCATATATCTTATTTTAGGATGAAGGAAAATCATACTTAGGTAACATTTGGGTCAATATGTTTTGTGATACTGTATTGATTATCAAAAACACCATCAATTTTTGTATAATATATTTACATGCAAAGATTCTGTGCACAAAATGTAGAGCTATGATGTTGAACCTTACAGTGATAAATGGAAATGCAGATCCACCTTTCCTGATAAATAAAATGAGCAGACTTTGTTTAAGGAAGGATCTGATCTATCCACCAAGCCACAGCCATTCCCAAGAGTCTTAAGGACTAAGATACTATTATATAGACAAAACTCTGAATCAGACTTGATTTTGAGGGGAGTCAGTCAAAAAACAAAATGTCTAGCATAAACCGATACAATCAGAAGATGTTATATGTTATCTGAGTGTATGAGCGGAGAGAGAGAGAGAGAAAACCAGTTGGCTGTGTGTACGAGTGGGGAGACTGCAGCAAGACCCATCACGAATGTCCCCTCCATACAGAGAGGGGAGACACGGGCAGAGAGAAGCCCAGCATGTGTAGAGAGCAAGCCATGCATGCAAGCATGTGGTGACTAGTGGGGAGCTAGCCAGGTAACAAGCTATGAAAAGTCACAAAAACAAATGGGATTACAACGTGTTAGGCAATCCCTTTTTTCTGCTGTGCCTGTGAATGAGTTAGATTAGATGAGATCCCGGTGGGCAGGAGGCTCCTCTGCCATTATTGTATGAATGTCCGAACGGGTTAATGTAGTCTAAATGTGTGAACGAAAAGAGTGAATTGGGATGAAGATGGTGACAATAAGATTTGGCATTAATGTGTAACAAGCAGGTTGTTTTATTAAAATGTGATACAATACTGTGTATTTGTAATGCTAGTGTATTATAAACATCAAAAGGCAAAAGGCAGATTGAAACTTCTTTTAAATGGGATATGCAAGTATATATTTATTTGCTTGATGGATATGACAGTGGCTGCAGGTCCTTTGAAGCTTGTAGCAATGACTGCATTGGTGTGTCTCTCTCTCACACACACATACACACACCCAAGCCTGAGCTATAGCCTTGAAGTGTATCATTAAGGAAGTGTAACAAGAAATATAATGTTCCAGGTAAGTGTCATTTCATATTTGTGCTGTCACCCAACATTACTTCTGGGAGGAATTCCATGGGTTGCCCTACAGCATGATAAAGTATGTACAAAAAACATAAAGGGAAAAAAAGTCTGTTTTTCAATAGAGAGATGACCAAAAAAGAAGAAAAACAAAAACATCCATCCAACGCATTTCCATTCCCGTATGACCTGCAACTGAAAGGACTGGTCTAATGAGGGTTGTCTGATGAATCTATCAGCAACACTAAAATGAAATATATCCCTTTTTTTAGACATAGATACAAGTGGAGATCAAAACACCAGGTATGTCTATAAAGTGGCATAGTGGATACAGGAGTCATGTCTTACCTTTGTCTTGATTCATCCTGATATAACCATTTTGAGTATTCCCTTTGAAAAATGGAGAACTGGCATCTTGTGAAATCACAGTAGAAGTCAGGAGACTATGTATCACATGTCGTTAAAGTTCTATTGTTTCACCCATCTGTTCATAGACTTCTTCATGTCAGCTTGTTCAAGCTGTTCCCTTTTATGCTGTTATGGCTACAGGACTGTGACATAAAAGTCTGCAAACTACAGGGTAAAGCAAGGTTTTCCGTCCTCATTCAAACAACATATGACAGTAAGTTCGTTCTTTGAAAGTTGTGTTGAGAAAAAACTTTTTTGCTGCTTTTGCTTTGCAAAGTTTAAATCAAATGAAACCTGGTAGAAAACTGTGGAAGACTTGTAAACTATTAAAATATACTCCACTATTTGCCTCTGATTCAAAGAGGTTTTATGATTAGCTCAGGCTCTCTCAATCAGTCTCTCTTCCACTATTCCTCTCCTATTCCTCCATGCCTCCGCTGCCTAGATCCTGATTAGTGGTTGTGTCTGTGGAAGATGACTGTAATTGAATTTGCTGTAAAAACCTGACTGTGAGCCCAGGGAGTGAGAGCCGGGAAGTAGTGGGCCAAGGGAGGCAATGTAGGGCTCCACAGAGCAACCTGTAGAGGAAGGAATGACCACATCTTGGGAATCAACCTTCGAGGAGAGAAGAGGAAAAGGGTGGGTCTGCATTCCCCAAACACCATTACACCATGAACTCACCTCTTCTTACATCCTCTTCTGTACTTTCCTAACCCTGTCTACGCCTCCTCTTCTTACCATGCCATAGAAAAATGGAAAACAGAGGGGGGGATACTGGAATAAGTATTTACAATGGTAATGAGGCCCCATGTGGCTTCCTCCATCTTGTTAATCATGAGGTGAGTGAGGGCTGTTTTGCTGGGAATCCACAAAGGATAGCAGTGAGTGAACATGCGTGCAACAATCAGATACAGATCTATGATAGCAGCACCATCAACAGCAGCAGCTATGAGACATTAAAGGTATGATAATGTGCAACAATCTACAGTGACCCCGCCCTACGCCGATCTTCTTATTTTGCTGTGTCCGGGACTCCTCTGGTCATCAGCAAATATTTGTTGGACCCCAAAAGGAGATGAAACTCCTGGCCAATAAGTAGGGCGTGTAGCCCTTCCTCATTCCCAGGTAATGCCGCCGCAAGGCTCAATACATTGTATTGTTTTGATTCTCTTTATTCATTCTCTAACTCACTCGACCACCACTGCAAGCTCCTTCTCCCTCACTCATTGAGCTGGAGAGGATGGGGGGCATTTGAATGCTGTATTTACAAACAGCAACCTACGATGTGACTACCGGTATATATTATACATTAACCACAGTGATAAAACCACCATATCTCCTCTTTGACATATCTACTGTTTTTGTAACTATAATTTTAAACATTTTTTGGAAGGCGCTTACAAACAGCATATTTTTCTCATTTAAATTGCTTCTTTGCACACAAGACCACTCATAATCTGATTTGACCTGCCGTACTGTGGACCTTAATGGTTAACAAAGCGAATCCTTTGTCTTTAAACTAAGGGGAAAACAAAACCAGCAGTGTATAAAGAGGTTCCCACAGGGTACAGCCTAAGATTCATCTCCAGATCCATTTTAACCTTTTTTTTTTTTTTTTTGGCCCACAGGTCCTTCTTTATTGTGTGAACCCTGCATGGTCCAGCTGCTTTGACATATCTACTGTAGACCCAAGCTAGGTAATTATGAGCTACAAAGCTCACTGACCTTGTCAAGATCTCTCTACCCTCTCTAAGCTAGCCCAGTGTATGGGAGGAGGGGGTACATTCTGTCGCTGTCTGGTTACCCCCAACACACACAAACACACACACACCTGGACCATGGCTGTTTACCTGCCAGGTTAAAGGGCTGAAGTCAGTGACAGAAAGAAATTTAACAAGGAAGCAAGGAAGGGGGAAGAGGATGAATATGCAGGAAGAGCAGAATGCCAGCAAGAAGGGCAGAGAGGAAGGAGGGTGGAAAGAGAATGACAGTCCAAAGCAGAGGGAGGGGGTGAATGGGGGTCACGGAGTGATGAGGGGGTTAAATGCCACAAATGCCATGTCTCAAGGCCTCATTGAGACAAGCTCTGCATTGCTCCCAAGGTCGGGGCATGCACACATGCACCTGTGCGATGGTAGTGGAGGTTTTGCGGGTGGGTGGCTGGGGCAGCAATTGAACCAACACAGTCGAGCCTCTTAGCGCTGGGACAAATGGCCTCACAAAAATAAATTGTCCACCACTCTTAAGGGGGATTAGAAAGCAATAGATGCTTTTAGCCTCGTCTGCAACAGATGACAATAGAACAAGGGTTTGTTGTGAGGGCTAAAGAGGTAAAGAAGTTGGAAGAGAGGAAAGGATGAACCCTTTTTGGGCATTGCTTGCCCTTAGTAACATGAGCCTTAGCATATGTGACTAACTGCTGAGGGGGATTTGATATATTGTAACTTTATCAAATTTCCAGATGGTTAAGAATGTCTTGTATAGTTTATGTTGTGTGTTCAACTCCAACATAGCATTCCAACATATCATTAAATTAGCATTTGTTAATGAAGAAAACATGAGCTCGGTGCATAAACGTGGGAGAGAAACAATGCCACTACAAAAGGATTACTTGGTTTCCACCCAATAAAAGAACAGGCTGTTTAGGATTTAAAGAGTCCTCCAGACCAATACACCCATCCAAGGGTTACGATTGAGGGGCTAAGGTAAAATTACTCAGCCCATGAAATAGGATGTCACAAAACCAGATGTCACATAACCAGATGATGAGAGGAAGAAAGTACATCGAAAAACATCCAGTCTTCACGTCTACATATGTTTCAGAGTTTGTGCTCAAAATTACAAAATTATATGAGACTGTGTCGGAATCCCCCTGCTGAAAGATGATAATGTACAAGCCAAGTGGCAGGTTGAACATGCCAGCAGCCAACCAGCATGCACCAAAGTCCCTCTCGCCAGCCAGATAGAACCCCAGATGGCTAGCCAAACTGTGGTCAATGGAGTCTGCAGGAGGCAGCATTACTGCCATCCGTGGTGAACAAAGCCACCATGATCACTATGGTAACAGAGATCTGGAATCATCTGGAGAGTCAAGTCTTCAGTTAGGGGAGGTGGGCAATAGCACAATAAATGCTATCTTAAGTCCAGGTGGGGCAGCATTGAATTAAGACAACGGACACAAGCTCATCACAAACATAGCTCCATTCACATAAGCATGCCCGGAAAAAAAACACATGCGCATGCACACACACCCAGGCACTTTACACACTCTAGGCCTCCAAGGCCCAAAACAGCACGAAAGCCAGACAATGAATTTGAGTTGGTTAAGAGTCTGATCCTTTGATCACTTCCAATATCCAGTAACTTTGTCACCTAAACCATTATTGTCCCATGATCTTAACGGGCAGAGGCAGCCTTCAGCCTATTACAGGGCGGCATTAGCGTTAGTCGGGAGTGTGTGTTATATGAGACAACCAATTAAAATCACTTATGGGAAGGGTAATATCCATGATTTAGGCCTGAACAAAACGGCTTTGGGAGGATTACCCCTAGCGTAACCTGATCTCATTCTCTTCCACTCAAACACACACACACACACACACACCCACACACCATCTTCCATGTCCAGGAGCTGACACTACAAGCTTTCATGTGTCCTGTTTCCTATGACATCAGGGACCAGAATGGAAATAAGTGTTCACTCATTTACATGTTATCCCTTGGACTGTTTTGTCATTAGTATTGCTTTTTTTTTTTTTTTATTAAATCAGGTTTTGAAACCCTCGTAGATACACACATACTGTATACACACATACACACACACTGGACAGATGACAAGACAACTGGGCCTTGGGCTGCATTGATGTACATGCCTTTGTCATTCCCAGACAGACGATCATGAGGCACATTGAGATCTACAGACTAAAGGCACAGACTAAGATCATTTTCAGAGACATGCTTGTATATATACACACAGATTGTACTAGGTCTACCACCACATGCCTTGCTACTGAGCATCTTATAAACTACATTCTCTAAATGCTTAATTTATTTTCTTTTTGTTATACTGACATGTCCAATGAAACATGTGAATCTGCACACACACATGCACAGGCACACACACATGTATCTCCTTAGAAGTAACATATTTTCTGTGAATGAAATTGATTGAATTATGAGTGGGCCATGGAGCAGTGACAATAAAAACAATGTTCTTAGACAGACAAACAGAGAAGCCAAGTCTGGGGCAAGTTTATGTTAAACTGAACTTGAAAGTGATTTTGTAGACTAGGGTTTTGCTTATTTTGCAATTGTATGAGACAAACGGATGCCAGGAGATGGCTACTCTTCTTGCGGTCAACAACCACTTTTGTGGCTGAAACTTGACTTTCAATTGAACTCACTTTCACTTTCAAGATTGGCTCTCCAAAACCTGGTCTGCTGTTTCCACTGAGCATGGTCAGGATCTGTGATGACAATTTACCCTTTGATTTTACTAATCACGCAATTAACATCCAAGTTGTTTTGTATCTTAAATCCTCAATATAAAGTCACAGTATGCACGTTGTATTCTCAGGCAGACTTCTCCTGTGACATTACATGTTACATAGACGCCATCTGTCCGATGGACAATGGTCAATGTGAACTGTGTCTACAGAGATCCAAAAAGTCAGCAGTACAATCTGACTGAAGCCAGTCAATCCCCAGGGATTTACTATTTATGCTGAGGCCTTCAATCTAATCCTTAACTGGTTTGCTTTACAGCCCAAATGCCCTGTGTCTGCATTTTAAACTGTTTTTACACCCTGGGTCAGGAGAACAAATGCCAATTCTGAGTAAATGGAAGGTTAAGTATTGATAACATTGTTGAGATCACTGTTGTAACCCATGCATAATTGAAAGTAAGGGCACATAAAATTATACCATTATGAACGCCGCTCGTCTAGAAGAAGATACAATCTTCATTATGTTTCCAGTGTCCCAGTATTTCTCATTCCCATGGTCTGGATAGTAAATAGCTATCATCTCATCACAAAAGCCAAACCCAGCATGTAGCCTACTCTGGAGCTGGGATCTGCTAATGAGCTAATGGCCAGTGCTCTGCAATCATTTGACTGACATGGCCAATCCGCAAGCTCTGTTTGCCTTTCACCTACTTGCGGCTCCGCTGTACTGCCAAAGCTCCCACTAATTCTCCCCATGGGTGTTTTTTAAGGCATCCACAGAAAACCGTTGAAACGCAACCTAAAACCTCAAATGGGCATGTCAGTGTGGGCTAAGTTTAAACTGGCACAGTGGAGTGTACTTTCCTACACCTCGGGACCACTGAAGCTGACCTCGACATGCAGAGAGATGGTTTAAGGGATGTGTTTGCTGATGTGTCTTGGCCAGATGTGTCTACTAGATCCCTAACAGTGAGGAAATGTAGCATTGTCAGGTTGTTGTGGCAGGCTGTGTGGTGAAATCGGTCCTCACTTTTAGCCCACTTCCATCTACCACAACTGCATCTTTCCAGGGGTCAAGACAGGAAAAGGAATTTGTCTGAATGGGGGGGGGGGGGGGGGGGGGACATACCCATGTCTGGGGGCTCAAATAAGGCTTGGATAAAGAAATGTTGGAAAGAGAATGAAAACCAGAATTAGCTGACAAAGGAAGAGATCAGTAGTTCTACACAGAAATAGGTAAAAAATAAATAACAGATGACTAGCACTGCTTTTAATCTTTCTGGTTTGAACATTTCTGGCAGTCATTTCAATTCATCAGTCTAAATCGAAATACAGTCTGCCAAAATGTATGACACAGACACTCTCCATGAGAACATTAGTCCAGCAATTTGAAACCTTGCACTCACAAATCACCGTACAAAGCACAGCGGCGAACAAAGCAAAACTGACCTTTCAAATGATTAAGCTGAAACACTATCATCATGTTCCCTATTTTTTTTTTCTCCCCGAGATCACAACAACTGGTTTGCCAGTTCAGAGTTGGCATGGGCAGAGTCCATCTATGATTTCAGTTCGGAGCTGCAGGGCTGAGGGGCCAAGCTGGCCGGTGCCCATCTGGAGCGGGCCATGTGTCTGCTCCACTCAGGCTCAATGCACAGTGGTGATTACTGCGATGGTGCGGCGGCGGTCATGGTGGTGTGGTTATAAATATAAGCCCTGGTCTGATCCCTCTTGTTCATAAACAGAGGTTTGGAGCTGCTGTGGGAACTGCGCACAAAGGTTTGTGGGCCTCTAAGGACAACTGAGCTCCACAGACACTATACTACCTCAGGTTTGTCTGGCCAACTGCTGGTGTCTCACCAGATGAGGACAGTTGGGCAGCCAATAAGGGGTCTGAACAACAGGACAGAGGGATGAAGCAACGGCTGGCACCGGGAGAGATGGTGGCAGAGATATGAGGATTGGGGCATGGGAGTGGGGAGAAGCCACAGGGCAATGCTTCAAATTGACTGGGATATCCTACTGCATTGTTAAAAAGAAATCAGGCTTGAGGATTATTTAGCACAGATTTAGACTGGAGAGTTGAAGGAAGTGGGGGAAAAGACAAAATCCAGAACTTCTTCTGTAACAACGCTAATAATGCTGACCAACCAGACAGCGCAAAGATTGAGTGTGATAAATGTCTGGAATCCCAAACACATGACATCTCCTAAATTTACTAATTTGTCAAGAAGGAATTGAACCCACATGGTGGCATTCTCCAGTGAGCTAACTCTTCCATTGTGCCCACTAATCCATGCATGGATCAGCTCATCACCAGCAACCCCTCGCCCCTCTTAACTCTTGCCCGCCAGTGGTCATATGGCTCAGAATGCCTGCTCCATGCCCAATCCTATATTAGCATTAGCATCAAGGGTTAAGCCACTAATGCTGCCAGCTGTGCACAGCTGCCCCCTCCACACCAATCCCTTCTGAACAATGGAACGGCATGTGGGCAGGACAGTTGGGATGGGGTGGGGTGGCATCCCCAGGGGGTATGCGTGGCTGTAGTGCCCTCTTGTGTGCCATAACCTGTTATTCAGGAGAGGGGCAACAGAAAATCATTAAACACTTAAAATAATATTTAAAAAATGAGAATAAAACCAAGAAGAGATTATTACATATAATATACTTATCTGGCAAAATAACAATCTAATAAACAGCTTCATTCTTTTTACAGATATATCTTCAATCAAATCAACAATATATCAAATCATCTAAATGGTGGCATGCCGTGTACATCATGTTAAAGTTGTTAAATTAAATTTGCTGCTATTTGTTACACTTTTTAACCTGTAAGTAAGTGCCTGGGTACATTTTTTATTCTGCTTCACTTTTAATGGGTAGGCCCAGCGGTAAGCGAAACCCTTAATTCTGTCATTGCTTTGCTAAAACATGTCAAGACAGTACACTGGCGTAGAGCACAGAGGAGAAGGGCATGGTTGAGCTGGCGACACTGCTTTCTCAGTTAAGCTGATAATTGCCCTTATTGATGTATAAAAGATATCCCACAGAGCCTTGTGAAACACCATTAGCAGGCAGAAGCTGAATTGTTCATGAGCTGCCTCCAAATGAGGAAGAAGGGCAAAAAAAACTCAGAAGATTAATAAGACTTCCCCTGGAGTGTGATAATAGCATGATGTATGTGTGTGTGTGGGCCTGTGTGTGAAAGTATTTTCAGCCCAGCGTCTGAAGAGTTCCCATTACTAACAGACATTATTCGGGGAAACTAATCTATTTTAAATCTCAAATTGAGGGGAAAAGATGTAATGTCATTTAGCATACAGGGAAGGGTGATGGTCATTATCATAAGGGCTCTCCTCAATTTGACTAAGGCTGCTGAAGCCTAAATGATGACACTTAAAATAACCCCAGAGAGCAACAATGAGACAATCACATGTAGACTAGTGGGGCAGTGTGTGGGGCCAAATCTTCCATGCAGATGAGTCGATGGTGAACCACATTAAAGAAAAACTAGAAAATAAGGTGAATCTTTGCCTCTGTGGGCTCCTGATGCCCATTAGAGGTTTAAACTTGGCTAACAAAGACTAGTAGCCACAAAGGACAATAATTCGGTACAATGGTTACCAAAGCAGGGATAAACGTGGATCAGAGAGGAAGTGCAGTGTGCAAAAACTAAGTGCTAACTTGAACTATGAACAACATTTTTACAATTTACTGGAATATCAGCATTAAAATCTCCCATGAAAAGAAAAGGGTTGACATGCCATTTAAGTGACTCCATAGCAAAATATGAACTAAGCTTAATTATTAACTTGCATGTCAAGAAGAGTTCCACCAGTTGCAACACACTGTACATTACATCAAATCTAGATAAACTTTAACTTTCTCTACTTCACATTTTTTTGAGCAGGAGCTTGAAAAAAGAAGTTGAAAGAACCCATTACAAATATTCATGGGTTTGACTGAAGAAGGAAATTTGTGAAATATTAAACAGAGCATTGCACACTGTATCTAACGATTCCTGAAGTCTCTGTATATGTATTCAAATCCAAACCTCCTAATTATTCAGAAAGGGAAACCACGGAAATTCTGACAGGGCTTATCAATGAGAAATGACATCTTGTTAAGTTAGGAATTCTCTTTGTGTTAGCAAGGTTTCTCTAGTTAATCTGGCACCTTTCTTGATCTGCACCAAGGTAATTGGAATGCACAGTGAAAATGCCTACCGTATTGAGCCAGCAAAGAACAATGAAAGAAATGGATATCACAACAGGCGTAAGCTTCTTAATCAATTCTCCAACTTACTGTTCAAAAGTAGGTTTGTACTTTTTTAATGAGGACGCGGGGGCTGAATCATTCTGGCTCCAATAACATGGCAGATTACAGCTCAAATTAAGTACACTTTCACTAATACATCAAGTAGCTATCTCTTTGTTGTGGAAACCTTGTTTGTTGTTGGTTTTTCTAGACAAAAACCAACAAATGTTGACTAGAACACCTATATTTATCATGCAGCTGAAAAATGTAGCAGAGAGAGAAACTGAAACACAGAAAGAGCACATCTTAAAGTTTGTTCGACTGTGTGGGTTTGTGTGGTTTCATTTGGCTTGCATGTACGAGAATCTACGTGCTGGAATAGCCATGTGCCTCCTCATTTATCTAACTGGGAGCAAATGCGTGTTATCCAGTCATCACACCCCCAATGCCCTGGCATTAAGCAGAAGGAGGGGTGAGAGGTCAGGTCAGGGGCAACCATGACCTTTCCGTCTCCGCGGCACAGTGTCATCTTTTGGGCAAGGCAAACAAACAGGCCTGGCCCCCGGGCAAGGTGGGCTCAGCGGGGTGGCATTGCCAGGTCAGGGTAGCCTGGGACAGGACAGGATAGGATGGCAGGCCCCCGATAGATGCTGCTTATTATTTTCACCCCAGAAAACTGGGACAATTACAAGCATAGGGATACCATGGCAACAGGGGTAACACGCAGAGGGCTTCACACACACACACATACACACACACACAAACAAACTATAATTATTAAGATCTTGAAAATGAGAGTTGTTGGTTTTGGGTCCGTGTGTATATAGTATTGCATATGCCTTTTTCTTATAAACAGAAGTAAAGAAAGGCAGACATGAGACAAATACTCTAACAATATTTGCCTTTGTATCTGACCTATACCAGGATAATCAATATCAAACATTAAGACCTAATAAGGACCGATTCATTCAATGTCTGTCAATGATGTGCAGAGAAAACTAAAGCTTCTAAATGCTCAATTGAACTTGTTCTAAACTTATCACAAAACATCAGTAGCCTCAAGATCAGCAAATCCCAGATGTAACTAAATCAAGGAACTGAATATTCCCATTTCATTTTGATATTTCTTTTTTATATGACCTGCATATTTTCCCAGGTTGTTTTGGATAATTTAAAGAGACTGTAAGGGAATGAGGGGTGTGTGTCGTGATGTCTCTCTGAACTACCTATATTTACTACTGAAAGTGAATTCTTTATGAGAGCACAGATATCAAAGACAGCGGGATCAAAGAGGATTTAATAAGCTACCCACTGTTCTACGAAACCTGAACTTTCATGTCATGCATTTTCCTTGGTTTCTTCATGTTGGGCTTAGGGCCAAGAAACTGACACTAAAGGCAAGCATGTGTAGTCACATTGTCATTCTCTATTCCTTTAATTTGTTAGTCTGTAAACCTTGTCGTGAAGAATGTCCCAGTGGCTGGCAAGTGCTAAGATTTTTTTTAAACCGTGTCAGTTTTGTACACCACATCAACTATCTGTTCCTGTCATAGCATTATTTCGGTATATGTTTCCTCTGCTTTTAGCCTAAGCTTTCTATCAATAGCGTCTTCATGCAATTTGTCAGTGGCCCTTGCAGGCCGGTACTACTCCTCATAACAAAGCAAACATATAATAACTGCTCTGGGAACACGTATTCTTTGACAAGACGCAAAAGCTGTCAGCACCAAACTAAACAGTTACCTTCTTCAAGCTTGCGATAACAAAAGCAGACCACGCCCTTGTCAACACTATATCAGGGAAGTCCGATTGAACCCGCAGTCGATGAAATAGACGAAGGATAAGAATTACATAGAAAATACTGTTGTGCCAGGTTACACCTCCGTAATACATTTGCAGCACAATACATACTTTTTTTTTTAAAGAAAGAAAGTTTACTTGGTGTTCCCAATATGTACATACATCTACCAGCATGTTATTATTTTACATAAATGTAAACCAGAGCTGATTATCCTATAGTCTGGTTTGATTTTTCTGTGCAAAGCTGACTTGAAAATCAAATGACAGCCAAAACCTCTTCTCATACCAAATACAGCATATGGAGAAAATGCGGTTCTACCCAACTGATCCGCCGTAACTCTAATCCTCTGGTCCCATGAGGTGATGGTCCCTTGTGGAGGAACCTCACAAGACCCTCTGATGTCACTGACTGCCAGGTCTGTGGTGTTATGTATTCAATGCCCTCCTCCCCAGAGAATTAAAGGAGCTCACGGTACCGGTGTGTATGTTGACTCGTGTCTCGGGGTATTGACACATAGCCACTGCAGTGTTGCTGCATAGTGTACTAGTTGTGGCTGTATCCATCATTACTATGAGCATATATTGCATGGGTAATGTAGCATGCAATACAGCAGTTCAATACCGTGGAGGAAATTCACAGAGGTGAGTTGTATACAGTATGTTATGAATTTAGCATACAAAAGTGGAGCTGAAGTTGTGCTAAGGAGCCTGCCTGCTGAGAATACACAAGCTGCTTCGACAACCCCAAAATGCAAATATTCTTAACAAAGGACTCATACAGAGACATGCGCCCTGGCACACACAAACATGCAGTGTGTCAGCCCAATGCAGTCAGTATGCTATCCGTTTTCCAAACACCATCCGCTACCTGGTCTGAAATGTATTAGCCAATTACCGTACGTGGTAGCTGTCCAATATATGCAGAATATATTGGAATATGATACTGTTGCCAGCCCAGACAGCAAGCTGGCTGGTTGCATGGGTGATTAACATTTAATGTTAATGGTAGGCTTATGTTCAGGGCAACTGTGCTGGGGTTAAGTAATGATAATAGCAGACTTGGCCACACCACATCTGTAATAATGTTGTCTGCAAATCGTGATGTGATGATTGTGAAATTGCTACTCTCTGCACCGTTTACCGAACAGTCAAACAAGCAGTTTTACTGTCAAGCAACCCGGTCACAAAGGCGTACACAATGACACACATCAGAAGAGACAGAGGCGCACACTGCCATCACTCACAAACATAGGTTCATAGTCCCAAGAAAATTAAATCCAATGTTCCTTGGTAGGAATTCATGAAAAATGAGTTGAAATGATGTTACGCAAAAACAAACACTGGGATTCAGCATTCCTAGAAATGAAAATTGAGTCAAATTTACATGATGCTTTTATAGTTTCAGGACAATGCTGGATTCGGTTTGAGTCATTGAAGTGGTGTTTCCATTCAAGGATGATCAGACATGGTCTTCATTTATTAAGCTGTGTTTACTGAGACGATAAAACAACATCATCAATCATTCTTAAAGACTAGTGCTCCGATGGGGAGAATTAGAATGCATTACAGATGTCACGCATCATCAAGCTAAACATCTCATTTCCACCTCGCTGTGCGCTGCGTCTGCTCTGTGTCTGGGACTTGGATCTCGCATTGTCTGCGGAGCATTTGTGTGTGTCTGTGTTTGCCTGTGCATGTTTACGGTTAAGTGCTCTTGTGGCCATTCTCCCTGGGGCAAGGTATCAATCACTGTCCAAGCAGTTTTTGACTGGGCACAGCTTCAGCCCTCAAGCCAGTTCTGGTCCCCTGAATATCTCCCTGGGGTCCCTCTATGTCAAGGGATACCACCTGCACCAAACACACACACATACACACACTAATACAAATCACTGTGACCCTAACACTACTCTAATGCCCTCATTAGGTGATTAGTCCCAGAGGCGAGACTAAACTAACATAGCCCACTTCCAAATACCCAACTTTGGCCCTGTGGGGGTAATGGTGGAGTCAGATGGGGGTACAATACATGCTGACAGACAATAGGGTGATAGTTTTTATATTTTGCTTTGCCCCATCGATGTGGTTTGCATTCTTTGTCTTATTCTATTGTTTTCAACTGGGATGCTTGAATTAAGGCCAGCTGCTACTACTATTACTGACTTCCTTTTCTCTCTACTACACAGAAACAGCCAATACAAATAAAAAAGTATCATTCTAGAGAAAATATTGTTAGGAAAAAAAAAACGTTACTGCCTTGTTGCTGCGTTCAAATTATTTACTTCACTTTATTACGTAAATTAAGTCAATTACTTAATTCGATAAGAGACTTTTCTGACAATGAGAGTTACAGAGAAACCAAGCAAGGCATGCTAGTTGGACACATAGCTTGGCACCTAGTTTTTTTTTTATTGTTCTGAATTTATGGAAGATATCTATCTAATTTTTATTTCACATTCCCCCTTGGCAGTTGGCAGGGGGACACAGTGCAGTATTTATTCTGCATTGCCAGAATAAATACTGCAATGTAAGTATCAAAGCAGAACTCATAAATGGAAACTATATATCACGGCAAGTAGATCATAGCTAAAAAATATTGTTTTAAAAAACTCAAAATGGATTTTAAAAACTGAGAAAAGATGTTCTCTGTCTGTCAAGATCAAGTCATAATGTCAGGCAAAATTTTATCAGAGTGTAACCAGTAATTTATGATTTTCCAGAGAGTGTGTGTTTTTAGGCATGTGTGTGGTTGGGCAGTGAGTGGTTCGACTATCCATACCTTCTATTCATTCATCCCAGACTCCTCCAGCCGGTGTGTCGCAAACAACAATGAGCTCCAGAAGCTCACCACAAGCACCTCTCCAGGAAAATTAAAGTCAGTGGCTTTGGTGTTGTAATTAACTATGAAATATTGATGCTTATAACTTCTTCTGTGGTCCCTGTGAGCAAGCCTTTAAGACACACTGTGTATAGAGGAAACTGTATGTGACTGTGAGCTCGCGAACCTGAGTCACCAATAAATAATTGACACCAACATAATTAGCTTGGTGCTCTATTGTGTTAGCACGTTGCCCACACATCCTTGAAGCATGTTCTGCTATGAAGAAAAATGTCAAACACAGGCACAGAGAGACCTCTGAAGATGTATAATTGAAACGTATTAGAAAAATGCTTCTTTTGACCTTGTGTTGCATGTTGAGTTAACAAATACTACGATGAAATAATTATGATAAAAGCGAGTGCGGTTGTGTTGTTTTTAATCCAAATACTGAAGCACAGCAGGAAGAACCATCTGTAAAAGTGAGTGAACCTGATGTGTCAGCCAGGCGGCAACCATTGGGTTTGAAGAGTAAAGCCAATGCGGAAGTGCCTCAAACTATTCTTTCTATTGCCAACAAGGAGTTGCAGAAAGTCAAGATTGCGACATGATTGCAAAATGATTTGCAAATATTTATGAAAATTAATTCAAAAACACTCGCTCACAAATACATGCATATTATGAAAAGGTTGACAAAAATGACCACAGTGCCTCTATATTCTTTCAATAGAGAAACATACTGGTTAAACAGAGCTACTTCGAGGTCATGTCTTATTATGAGTAATTTTACAAAACCATTACATTTAATATTACTATGTTATTTTAATGTTCCAAGATGCAACTTTGAACAAGATGACCGCAACCCTTCCTGAGACAGCATCAATCAAAAGACAACGTGACTACTCTACTAATGACAGCTAGGACTGCCTAGTGCTGTGTAACAGGCACATTTATGAAAAATCACAAGTGAATCACTGGAAGCCGACAAATCCAAAGCTAACTGAGGGCTGTCTGCTCAATACCGTCCTCATGCCATGGAATAAAATAATCCCTCTCATCTGCTCGGACTTGTTAACAAAGCTGTCAGATTGCTTTTACAACCAAACAGGCCTCAATCAGACCCTCTCTGCATCAGTGGAGAAGGAGCAGACTCTGTGTAATGCTTCAAACAGCAGCAATACTGCCCCTAAATACTAACAAATACACACAAACACACACATACCCTCCCCCCTTTCCCTCTTGTGTCGACTAAATGTCAACTCTCCTGACATACAGCCTTGTTTGCAGCCAATGATTACCTCATAGCTAATTAATCCTGATTCAATCAATGTGAACTATTCAGATATTGTGTGTGCGTGTCTCCCCCATGTGTGTTTATGCTTCTTGTTTGTGCGCAAACGTGTGAGTGAGAGTTGGGAGTAATCAGAAGGGAGGGCCGATAGGTTAGATGATGAAGGATGGCACTCAGTGAGAGGCTGTTCTAATCAGCAGGACCTTTTCCCCGAGGTAGAGGAGGTGCCAGTAGAGAGAGAGCATGTCTCTAACCGGAGATGGGGTGTGAGAAAATATCGATACACTTGGGTATCGCAATATTATGTTTCATGATACAGTATTGGATTCTCAAAAACACTTTGGATTTTGAATTAATAGTTTGCGTGCAAAGATTAGTGTCAGATTCATGTTTGTGTTTTGATGTTGGGTGTCACAGGGACAGTGCAAATCCCACTGTTCTGAATGCATAAAAATGTATATTTTTACTCACAGTTTTCCTAAAATCTGATTTTTTTTAAATCCTTTGACATCCCCTTGCTTACAGGTTGGTAATATATTGAATCATGATCCCCTGTATCATGATCGTATCATATGGGCAGATGCTTGCCAATACACAGCCCTAAACACACGACTTTAAGCAAAAGAGATGGAGGAAAAGAAAACATCATACCGAGAGAGACGAGGAGGGAGATAATTGACATAATAAAATGATAAAATACATATAAAATCTGCAAGTTATGACAACAAAAAGTAAAAAAGAGAGAAATCAACTTGAGTCAGCAAATTAATGAAAACTGTTTTCAGTCACCTTCAAAAGAAATCAGAATACATTTTAAAAATCCAAATATTTACAGAGACCACAAATGGAAGATGAAGGCAATAAATTGGACTGCCCTGTATGATGCATGATTGTTGTTTTTGCTTTTTAGTCAAACAAATGGGGGTAAGGCTTGCTACCCGGGCATGTCCCTGTTCTTGCTGAGAGTCACAGAGTTAGTGTTACTTTAGCATGCATACTAAAGACCCGTCTAATAGCTGCTCTTTTTATAGTCTCCTCTCTGCAATGCACCAAACCACAAGAGGTGTTTGCATACATCTTATATCAAACAACCAAGGCCAGGAGATTTAAAGAAGAAAAAACGTTTGTTGTCTCCCTTCCTCTGTTCATTAGCTGCACTCGAGGAAATGTCCCCCGGTAGCCTCTTTCTAGTTGTTTTCTGGAGTGACTTTAGAGAAGTTCTACCAATGGCATGTTTAAAAGATCATTTGTAGATATTCAACACAAACAAACCAGCCTCATTTAAAATGTTACGGCATAGTTCATTTGTGGGGCTTGTCTGCATTTGAGTAAACATGGTGGTGTAAACATGTTATAAATATATGAGTATTCCTATTAATCTGGGATTTTCTAAGATAATTAAAAGTAATTAGTTAACAAGCATTAATAAGTGAGGAGAAAGCTGTCGCGTTGCCTCTTTTCGGATGAAACTGAAGCATGACACCATAAATAAATATATGTCAAATGTCACTGAGAGATGGATGGCATCTCTCGAGTTTGAAATATTTATCATTTATCATGGTGGCAGCAAAATGTTGCGAGGAAGAAGGATTATATGTAAAACATATTTTATTTCAAATTCATTTTTAGGTTAAATTATTATAGATAGTAGGTATGTTACAAGAGCATAATAAACAGACAGCAGGTTTGGAAAGATATGGTACTTTTCCTCTGATCTTGTATACGAATGAGATTATCACATTTCAAAGCCTGTTATATTATTAACTTTAAGAGTCACAGTAGTTTAATATGTGTCTACTTCATGTCACTGAAATAAGTTTCTAATATATGAGGGGAAAAAACTGTTACATAAGACATAATTTAATTAACAGCATATAACTTATGTCTGCTTATACAGGTTGAGACTTCGTTCAGACTCGTGCCTAAACAACACTCGAGACTCGACTCAGACTGAGCTTTGCTGACATCGTGTCTCAATTATTTGCGCACATTGACTCCATCCTCTCTCTCCATCGACAACCACTGAGGTGATCTGCTTGATGCATGATGACACACAGGGCAACGGCACGGAGTTGCAGGGACTCCAAAAAAAAAAAAAGTATTTTCAAAATTGTGTGCATCTGTGTTAATGCGTCACAAACTGTGTGTTCGCTGAACTTGTGCGTAGTATTACCGGGATCAAAGGCAGCGAGACACACTGCCAATGAACATCAGACTTTTGCAAGTCCTGGAGTCATTAGGTAAGGTAAAAGAAGAAGAACGGAGATGTTTCAACGCCCGGTCTGCTCCCTCTGGAACAGGAGCTGGAGGTGGCTGATTGAACGAATGCACGCACACACATACACACACACACACACACACTCTTTCATAATTACATGTGCAGGCAGGCTCCCATGCAAACACACACACATAAATATCTACACCCACATGTAGCCATATTCACACACATGTGAGGCTGTGAGCACACTAAAAACATCCACAGGCGCACTACGAGAACTGCACAGGTGGTGCCTCGTATGAGGTCTGCACTCCACATCAAAAGGACACCTCTGACATCTCAGATTGCTCACAAATGATGATGCACAGAGATCTTTTGCCACTACAAAGGCAGAACAAAAGAACTGACATGAAAGAGAAGTCAATAAACATAAGGCGTTTAATAAAACATTTTTTTTTCTGCGGAATTCAGTACAAAGGTTTTTCGCTGTTTTTCCCTCTCATACGACACAGGGAAAGGAAAAAGCAAGAATTGTTGAGTCACATGATTGACTGAGGTAACAATCCGGTAATTTTCTGTCAGGCTGGGCCTGCGCTGGTTAGATTGTGGAAATGTGAAGGAAACTGAAGGCAACGCTGCAGTTTGCCCGGAGGAGTTACGTTGCGAACATATAACACGCATCAAGCATTCGCTAAACTCAAATCTCTTAGTTGACACACTAGTTCGCTAATTTCCTGACTCCAACAGTCGCGCAGCACATAAAAAGTCCCCGTTAAAATGAGCATATTGTGCACACGCACACACAGTGGCTCACAACTCGTACCAAATACGACCAGCATCAAAGTATGCTGCACACATCCTGACAAGCTATGCTGGAACTACACACACAGACACACACACACACACACAGCTGCAGCACAGAGAGCATGTGCCCGGTGCAGAGGCGGCTGAGTAGGAGCAGTGGCTTACAGATGTTCAGTGTCCCACAGCAGTTGTTGGAGCTACAGTGAAGTGTCAGCCCAGGGAGGACAGAGAGCCGAGGCACAGCAGCATAGAAACAGAATGGAACATGAGGTCACACTCAAAGCTTCGCAGCCCACAGCACCTCAAACTGCTGGCCCTGCCAAGAGCCCTGTGAGCCAAACTTCCAAGTCAACACACGGGTTGGGGGGGCTAGATGATGACTAATCTGAATTTCATCATTTCCAGGTATTCGGCTGTTTTTGCATTGATACTGCACTCCTCTACAATGTTCAATAAGCCAGGACTAAAGGGGGTCAAAGCAGATGGTGGAACATTACCAATATGGGGAAAGATACTCTTGTTAAAATATAGAACCTTTTTTTTCTTTCTTGAAAGCCACTGAGCAAAACCAAGCGAATATATTGTAATATTTAAAAAAAAAGTTTCTGCTCATGTAGTTTGTAGACAGAGGATTTTTAAATTATCCCTTATACAACTGACTTTTACAATAAATTCCTGGAGTGACTTTGGGTCGGCATCTTGCATGCATAGTGTTTCTGAGTAAACAACTGAAAACAACTGTGCCTGCCAGTATATTTTGTGCCGTATTTTTATGTTCAGCTCAAAAAAAGAACAATTTAATTTACAAACCCTTTCAAATCCTGGCCAACACTGTATTATGGGTGTAGTACAGCACAGAAATTCTACGATAGCTACTTTTGGACCTTATTGATAACATGGCCTTGACTTGACACCTTTGATGTCCACTGTAAATCTTTACAAACTGAGGTTTTGTTTGAGTTGAGTGACAGCAGAATTGCTCCTAAGTTAATGGCCGGGGGGTATGGGGGGGTAGTTGGTACTTAACTTTAACTCATTGCTTTTCCAGGTGGTCTGTGTCGAGGTGAAAATGGCTCCGGTCACGGGTCAATCTACTCTTTATTCCGTCTCTCTGATATGGCACTGTAAAATGCCTTTTTGGCGTTCAGACACCTTTCAAAGCCTTTCTTGTTTGAGCGACCTCTTGCATCGGTGTGTCAAAGTCTTCCCATGCTGATTTTGGCCTCAGACACCGAACCCTGACTGCATTAAAACATCCTGCAGACGAACCCAGATGAAACCAATGGGTGATTTCCTCTGTGTTTCAACATACTGTGTACTATTTCAAACAGCTGATGCAATATCATTCAAAAGTTCATTTGATGCAGTTATTTTAGATGTTTAAAATGACTAAGCCTGTTCCTTTTTTCCCCCTCGTTTCAAACATTCATCGGGGGTGCTCAGGCCTTTTCATGTTTGTGTGTGCGCAAATGTTATCAGTGGCCGTGTTTTTCTGTGTGTACATGCTTTTGTGCATGTCGGTGTGTGCTCAAGCCGACTGAAGGATCACACACACAGGGTAGTGTAACATGAATATTCTACTTTGCGTCTGGCTGCTGTGGTCTCCCTCGGTATGGGGAGCCGTGTAGCGGGAGGTGGGGGTGGTGGTCGGGAAGGGGTACACTCTCTAATGGGCTACCCAGGGACATGACGCCATTCTCCAGAGACACATGGGCTCCATACATCCCAGCCTGCAGCCTTTGTCAAAATGCACACTTCCTCAGATATTCCTTTTCAAATCTATTAACTCCAAACTCAAATCCACACCAATTAGGCTAAGCAGGCCAACTTCATAGGAACTGTATGAGACACATGGCATGAGAAAGTTCTGATGTGGAGCGTGCACGGCCGAGTGTTTGCTTATATGATACGCAACTGCTCGTCACAATGATATCACAGATGTTTATGGAGATAAATAATTAGCAAATTAAGAGATACATATGTTTGTATTGTTTTCATACAACTTTGAACCAGAGTCTATAATCTTCTGCAAATCTTTACATAATGCTGGATGCTGGTATTCAGGCTACAAGTGTGGATGTGCCGATACATTTTCTCCATCACACATCCGATCGAAGATGACATCCAGGCTGTAATTACAACAATTACTGTTAAGCGTGTACATGTTCTCCGTGTGCTTTTGTGTATGTGTGTGTCTGTGAGTATATTCAAGTGAGGCCTTCACCTGTCTTATGACCACCATGGAGAGCAGTGTGCCTCCTGCCCCCTTTAATCAGAGTCACACAATGGTGAGGCTAAAGCCGCCTTATCTCGACACAATCAGATTAGAGAGGATTGCTGCTCTGCTAAGCACCACAAAGTAACCCCCACCCCTTCCCGGATCAAGATGATTTGATTAATAATTTGTGATCATATTATCCTTTAAGAAGCATAAATTGTTTTATTTGTATTTATTTATTTTCCATTTGTTTCAATGTTTTTTTTTTACTCCACGGTTCCTAAGGCTAAACAGAGATTGAGGGATTATCTTCCCCACCTGAGCGAGTGCTCTCTCCTCTCTTCCCTCAATTCATTTCTCCCCTTTGCTTACTAGAGGAGGTGTATTTGTTAGTTCCGCCAGTGACCAGATGGGGGTGCCATGACTGCTGCACACAGTGGGGGCTTCCTCCACACCTAATCTCATCAAAATAAACATGCCAGCAGTTGTCAGCTTCTCCGGCAGCGAGAGGAAGAGAGGGAGGGTGCTATAGAAACAGGTCAGGCTAATCATGCATATAATTGCATTTTGACATTTTGGGCTACTGGGACCAGACCTTTGGATATCAGGTTATCCTCGAAGCACTTAAGTGATTAACAAATGAAAATGCAGCTCTGAAACTTAATTAGATATTATGTCTCGTCCATGCCTACGGGGTGGGGTTTTAAGGTAGCTGTTGTCAGTCGGTGGGTTGTAGTTAGTTAAACCAGGAAACACAAACGTGGTGGAAACAAGATTCTTTATTTTTCACCAAGTTTCCAACATTTAGCACTTCCAATTTTGGGAATCTGTTAGTTCTTAAACAAATCCCTCAATATTCATTACAGTTGACGATTAAAGTGTTTATGATTTATAGTCTCCAGACTGTATGTATGACCCGCAATCATTATTAAATGGCAAGGAAGTGAGAGCACTTCATCATTAGATTGCTTCAACTTACTTGTTTGCTCTTAGGAATAATTACAATTACCCTCCCTTGTGGCACAGTTAACATTTATCCTCCATTTTCATCAAAAAGCGGCTTTCGGCAGAGAGAGGCCTCACACACACACACACACACACACACACACACACACACACACACACACACACACACACACACACAAACACACATTTTCCCTGTCTCTTCATCCCTTACCGAAGAGCAAGTTCAAATTCGGGAGCTCTAAAAAGCCCCAGATTATCACTAGATTATCTAAAATCTAGATTCAGTTGCAAAATTGAAGGAATCACTGGGTTAAATTGCTCAGCTGGTCACTTTATGCATTTATTTATTTATTTATTTGTGACACCAACCATCTCTCATTAAAATTAATTATTTTCAATAATTTTCAAAATATTGCTCTAAAATAAGACGGTTGAGTCCTCTGATCCCTTTTTCTAATGTGTAAAAAACACAGTGGTCTCCTGATGACCTCCAAAGAAACCATATGATCCTTCCCAAAAGCAAAACAATGTTAGAAGAGCCTCCCCATGTTCCTCCCTGCAGATAATGATAGAAGGCTGTGAGTGTATTAATAGGGCGATCCCTCGAGTATGACCCAGGTGGAGTTCTCACTGGCCACTACCTGACTCCTTGCTCACCACTCATCTTACCCCCATGTTGGAACCAGCTCTTGAACACGATTAGCTACTTTTCCACTTTACTAATTCATGGGCCAACTTAAGCCTCTGAACACCGAGGGCACAAACCAGCTCCTGATTTTCCTTTATCATTCCAAAGTCTATCTGCGCTGCTTTTGTCCCTGTAAAGTACAGATCCACTCCCGTCTGATTGTCCCGATTCCTTGTCCTGCTTCTGCTCCAGCAGACTTGGTAACCCATCACCATGGGGTTCACGCTTCCATCCATAACAATGAATCCCACTGCAATGCTGCACCCGGAGACCATCTAACCTCCTGGACTTTTCATAGCTTACATCTAAAACAGTATTTTCCTTTCTAAGGAGAACAAATGTAAAATACTTTTTTAAACAATTACATATAAGACAGTACGTATCATGCTATCATGACTTGTGAGAAATAACATAATTCACGCAATTGTTCTACAGTGCCCCTGTCCTTCAACTTAACAATCACACGCCCTTCCATCAAACACATTTACCATTATATTTATTACACAACTAAACTCTCTAGTATGCCTAAGGCCAATTAACGCATCAGGAATCCTAGTGAGGCTTTTCCTATTCAGAAGACCACTGGGATAAGATATAAGTGACAAGTGGACGTCACTTGTGTCAATGGTTGAACAGCATAATATCAAATTATAATGGAATTATAATTACATCGTCGTCGTTTGACCGATTTACATGTGGAATCAAGAGGCACTTCTCAGTGGCCATTATTCATCATGAGTATGGCTGATATACATTTCATTTTCTCATGTAGAGAAGAAATAATGCAGTGATGTTATCTTGAGTAGCCTTAAAGTGAACACAACTGGGCTTTTACCTACTTTGTCACTTGCAGATCCTACCAATGACTGGGTTTGATAAAGTATTTCCATCATCACACTGATTAGTTAAATGAGGGCATGACAACACTTCCAACCAGGGAGATGTTATTTGTCACCGACTGACACATGAGCTGCATTACATGTTGATGAGGGATAAATATTGTTCCCAAAAATGAGACACATTCTGTCAGAGCAGAGGCACACTCCCCTGGGAATCGCAGGAAATTGACTTGTTTATGATGTAAAACTTCAGCCAGAGTCATAAAACATTGGGCATATTCAAACAACACTTAATGCAATAAGGAGAAATATGGGTTTCCAACCTGACCGCTGTGGTGTAATATTTGGGGGTAATTACCAAGGGAAAAGATGACGTTTATGTTAGTCAACATTATATGGTGTTTCGGTTTGTGCCAAGAATCATTTTCTCATTATTATATTGTCCGGGAAAAGGGAAATAGTTTGGATGTGTATTATCAGGAATCCTGTTTCCCAGGATTAAATCCTAATGTTGACTGTGTCTCTTAGTTTCCATGTAAAATTAATTTAACATATTATATTTTCAACACAGTTAACAAGAGATCAATTTTGACAATTGAACAATCTGGATGAAGTTAAATTCATGAACAGGAGTTACATTTAATTTAAATCAGGGTCATTAAAGGACAAGCATTTCAACATGTAACACATTCAGTATCGTTGAATGTGATGTCACTAAGGCTGTCAGTCCTCTCCACCCTATCCCGTTCAGAGCTCATCATCAGCACAAAGACTGTGATGAAGACATGGCTCGCGACAGACGTCCCGGACCATGTCTGTGTTTGTGCCTCAGCACGGGACAACAAGAGCTGTCAGTCAAAGAGGATAGGCGGGGAGAGGGAGGGATGCTGGGGGATTGGGGTTGAGGATGTGGGAGGGTGTACGAGGGAAGACTGGGCCTCAGCTGTCAGCTCCGCGCACTCACATATGGTGCAGTGTCCTAGGAGCACCATGTTAAATGACAAAGAGCCCTCCCTCTCCCATCATCATAGGGAGGCACACCTTTACGGACACCTCTGTCTGTAGAGCTGCACACATATAGATGTGTACACACACAGAGACCCATTCAGATATGCACAATACAACCACACAAACGTATATATATATACACAAGTACACACACAAAAACATGCAAAAGCTCATTCGCAGGCAAGGCATACTCATCTCCTGCATTTTGCATAGGTGACACTTTTCATTATTCAAAGCTTCTTTCTGGGGATGTGGTGTGCACATCGAGAGGCGACATGCACTCTCTCCAAACAAGGTACACCTTAATTATGCATGCTCAGACTACAGACATTGCATTTTGGTGTGCATGTGTGTATGTCTGTGGTCGACTGTTTTGTGCTCACTTGCCTAATTGGGAGTCTTTGTATGTGGGACATGTGCATGCGTCCTGTGTGTAAGCATCTTCAGTGTACCCCTGTGCGTTTCTGTGTGCATATGTCTGCATGTAGACAGTTGGCACCTCTCCGTGTACACCTACACATACTGAATACAACACCTTCATGTGTGTCCTTGCAGGGCCACGAGAGCAGACGTACATACCTCATCACTTCCAAGCAGTCTATTCAATCGTGGTATGTTGCGTGTGTAAAAACAGCTTGGAAAAGTCAGCCTACGTTAGCTAAGCTGATGCAGAGTTAACACATGAGATGCAGTCTGTCATATAGGGCTCCCATCAGACCCACCCCTCATCAGAGCCATCTCCCGCCCTCGACAAAACATATTTGTATTGTTGTTGTGTGCTTAGTGTCTTTATACGCCTGACAGGGTTTCAAACTCTGTCTCTCCCTGAAGAGACAGCGGTGAAGAAACAATTGGAAAGATGGCGGCTCCTGTCGTTCACTCAGCGTTACAGCTCACTGTGAAACACACAAGTAGGCTTTCATTTAGGCGATTACACCAGATTAAAATTTCCACTATTGGGGAGTGCACGTTCCTTTAGAAGAGGCCTCCGCTTGAGTGTCGACACAACGACGTATTAGAACAGTGAGCATCACATTAACCAGCAGCACTGGCAGCTCAGAAGAGCAGCAAGACAGGGATTTTCAGCTTGATTGGGTTTTCATCTTGGAGTAAAGGGATGAATTATTTATTTTCCAACTTGAATGTGTGTGTGAGAGAGTATACGGAAGTGTGTGTGTCTGTATATGTGTGTGTGGGTGTGTTTGTGATGGATGAAAAGGCCAAGCCAAGGTAAATACTTTAAAACATTCTACCTTTCTCTTGATGCAGAAAAACAACAAGCTCTAGGGTCAGAGTGCAACGTTCCCAAATGTGAAATTCCAGCAATTATTCACGGGAGATCTACAGCGGGTGCTCAGGGCAACATGTCCGCACCCTTGAGTGGGCAGAGGAGACTGACAGCCCCATTATAAAACGGCCCGTGTGACAGATCAATATTTCAGACACAAATAAATAAAGGATGCCCGGCGTTTTCCCTCTGAATGACTTTTCACAGCCGAATGCCCACGGCCGCTTGCCCCGGGATCTCCTGACGGCACCCTTCACCCCTCCCTCACTATCACCCCACCACCTATTCCACCTCAGGTTCTATGCGACATCCAAAAACAGGCCGCCAACCCCTTCTGATGTTGCCCCCCCTCTGCTCCTGCACACAACCGCGTCCCCCCTCCTTCCCTGCACACATCCCCTGGGACGCCCGCCCCTGGCAGCAGCATACAGGTAAAGGTGCTGCTCCTCCATTTCTGGGTACAAAGAAGCAATTAATCTATGTGTCTGAGACAGGGTGTCTAGAAGGCCTTCCTTTTGTGTTTGTGGATCTCTCTGTCGAGCAAACTCAGAGAGCCAGGATCCATTGTAGCCCAGTAATTACTGTAATGTGTGGAATACATGTTGAATTGTAATGACTTTGTACTTTATTGTTTGTTTGTTTTTTTCTTCCTTTGGCCAATGTTACCTATGAGGCGATTACAAATGGGTTGGGTAGAAGGTTCTCATGGGATATGTTAAAAAAAATAATCAATTTAATTTAATCAAGTGTGTAAAATGTCTGTGGCTGTAATAGGCATGGCTAAGCGTCTCCTCTACCCTTCCCAATAGTTTCTTATGGATTACCTCGCTCCATTTTATTAGGGCAGAGTGCCATCCCAATGGAGGACAGTGTGATTCCATTAAGGGAAAATTAGATGTTCCTGTGGTTACAATCTAAGAGAGGCCAGACGGGAAACTTGCGGCTACCCTTTCCTTTGCCTCCGAGCAAAGAGACGGAGAAAGTGTGAAGAGAGAGACAAAGTAGGACTGAGATTGTTCCCCGATAGTATCAGTTCCTCCCTCTAAGGTATGGACTGGGAAAAGATAGGAGACGAGCATAAGATGAGGGATCAGAGTAACTGACAGGAAATCTCAGATCAGCTTCCTCAAAAATATGGAACAATATTCTTTGTTAAGGCTACATCTGTTGCAAACTTTCAGACAGTTGAAATCCCTGCAACGAGCAGTGCTGAGAATGACAATTCCAACACTGGAAGCCATATAGTGTATAAAAAAACCATGTAAATATCAGCACTGACAAGCATCGTAGTTTAAGTATCAGACAAGTACTGTGTCTGGCTAGAATGTCTTCCTGACAGACGTGCCTGTGTTGGACTCGTCCAAATGTTTCTACTGTTTGTAAAGTAGTTTGGATATCACTTTTTTTCTTTGATGTCCTGCTGGGCGGCACAGAGAAAGCAACTCTTCTACCAGTGGGACTATTACACCAGACAAGTTGAAATCCTGAGAACACAGGGTCTTTCTGACTGTCTTTTTGTCTGTAGCTCCTTCTTTCACTTTCCCCCCTCTCCATCTTTCCAAATATTTCTCTTTCACGGTCTCCCTAACAAAAATCGTGTTGAGCGGTGTTAGCATTGAGATAAAAAGAATACTGAAATATTAATGGAAGTGTGCTTTGTTCTGGCGAACACAGAGACGTGGATCTTCTGACTGCTAGAAACCAGGTCTGATTCATTAGCTGGGGTGTCTGTGAGAGGAGGTCCACAGAGGACTGCCACATCCACTGAGAATGCTGGGTAGGCCGCCACAACCCCCACACCCCCAAACCAGCACACCCCCATCCAATCAAGCCCTCCCATACACTCTCTGTCTCTCTCCTCCTTCCCCTTCATTCTCTCAATCATTATCCCCCACCTCTGTATTCTCCCTGCAATTCTTTAACCTCAAATCCTCAAAACCTCGCTTTACTGTCTTGTGAATTCTTCCCATATTATCCTCTCCTCCTCCTCCTTCTCTTCGATAGTGATAAGGTTCCATTTACCTCCCCTAACCCAACCCCCCTGTATGCATGTTGTTTGTTCTTTCTAATGCCTCTCCAAATGTGCTAGTGAAAGAAGCTCATGTCTCCCATCTCCTCTCGACACTAGATCTCGGGGTAAACAAGCCAGAGACCTAAGAGCTCGGATCTGGTATTACACTTTACCCTCAGTGACTGCCTTTGAGAGGTAAAGCGCTGCGTATTCACACACGTTTGAATTATGCCGGGATGCGCCGGTGAAGACTGCACCACAGGGAGAGTCCAGCTTCTTCCTCAGCCTCTCTTTTCTCTCATCTTTTACTCTACCTCACTTTCCCCCCTTTCCCTACGAGACAGCAATGATCAAACCATACTGAGTGGACACAGTCCCTCCACAAACTTGAAGGGGAAAACCTAGAGAGAGTAACTGAAAGGGAGATGGAAATTATAGGCTCCTCCAAACTCCTTTCTTCCACAATCCCTTAAAAAAGATGAGCTGCTTCCCCAATGAATAGGGAACAGCTCATTGGGATCGTCTAAGAACAAGAATGAGGATTTCTGGGATATGTTTTATCTTTTTTATGCTTTCATTGAAAAAAAATCAATAGAGCAACACAGAGAAAAAAAACGAGGCAAGATAACAATGAGGCTAGATAAAGTAAAGTTTCACTTGATACTTGTTACGAAAAGTATTACACTTGTGACTTTGTTTCGGGATTAAAACTTATTAACTTGGGTTTCTGTGTAGAAAAAAACTCTTGAACAACAGTGACTTGCGAAACATTACCGTGAAATCAGTGCATGACGACTTCTCCATTAATAGGTCGGAATTCATAACAGAACAGAACACGAGCTGTAATGTCTGTTGTGGTTTATGCGCATCTATTGTGGTTTGTTGGAACGCAGCTCATTTCTTGTTCAAATGGCTTGTAGTAGTCCAGTGGGAAGTTTGGGGAAATATGGGGACACTTGTTCTTCTTGTTCTTTGTGTAAACAAGACTTGACAACCTTACCTGACGCAAGAGATGGATAATGCACTGCACAGAAACCCAACAACTGAGATGCTTTATCGCCTGAAATAAATAGTTATGAGCAGCCATGTGCAAATCACGTTTGACATGCTCCTCGCAGCTGTGTAGGTTAGGTTTATATTGTATTATGTTACATAGTGTTCTATGTTAAATTACCTTAATTTTTTGTGTTATCTTTTTGTTATATCATATTCTTTATCTTGTTTTATATTGTTTAAATGTCCACGATTAGTTATATGCAAAAAATGTTTGCAGCCTTCATACACTAGTCACTTTTACCTTCTCACACACGCAAAGAGCTCTCTCTCTCTCTCTCTCTCTCTCTCTCTCTCACACACATACACACACACACACACAAGTACCCTAGCAAGCAAACAATCACACAGATGAGCCACGACAAGCTCAAAATCCCTTTATTACCTCTCGTTGTGGAGAGGATGCAAAAGTGGCCCGCCAAGTGCTCCCCTCTCTCTGTATATAAACCCTTAAACCCTAGTCCCACAATCAATGAAAGGCCAGTGCAATCTGTAAGCAACCCTGTTCCCATATGGGCCAGCCTGCCATGGGCCTCGTTTGCCTTTGTCCTGTGGCTCTCTGAGGGCCAAGCCCCACACGCCCCATCCTAGCTCCAGGCATTTATTAAATATGCACCTTCCAGTTGCTGTGAAGAAAGATCCCAACCAGCTAATCTCATCACAGGCTGGGGACCCTCCACATATGTAAATCTACATCTGTTCCCCTTCAAAGAGAGAGATTCTCCAGGATTATCCCACACACAGACCCAGACGCATACACATGCGCAAGACATGCACGATTGCTCGCACACAGAAACAGACATAAGTACTCTCCCACATGGCCACTGCCAATCAAGAAGTCCCCCCCTCTGCCACATGTACTTGTCTGCCATCCCCAGGCTCCAAACATACCCTCCTTTCTCAATTAGCTTGATGACAAGCAATGGCCAAGAAATTGCTCTTTTTGTCATTGCTTTGTATGTTCCTTGGTTGGAAGTGACAAGGGAAGGCCTTACAAAACCTACCCCTCGCCTAAAGGCTACGGCTGGGATTGGGGTGCTGGGGCTGGGCCAGCGCCTATAAAGAGTGGTGCCAGAGGCCTAGGATGCGGGAAACATACAGAGAGAAACATCCTATAGCGCCGAGGGATATCATTATACATCCCTATAACACAGGATTAGCTTGCTCCCTGGCTGGGGACTGCCATGAGGCAGTCAGGGAGAGACAGCTTCATCAAACATCGATGATTGACTGGCAGATAACAGCAGAAACAGCTAAATGAAAAGCTCTATTAATGTAAATGTGCCCCATCCAACCCAATCTGTGCATATTCAAATTATTAACACAATTCAACAAATGAATATCAATTGGAGAATAGTAAACTATGTTGTCTAGTTGATGATGTGTTGGACCCAAAGGGCACAGTATACAATTATAATAGAGGTAAACATACATTGAGACATTTTTTTTGTTTGTCATTTTTATTTTGTATTAAATATATTTTTTTTAGACTAGGTATTTAGTTCATTCTGTTTATAAATCTCAGTATATACAGAGAATTAAGTTATATTTTTATTAGTTTTTATGGTGATCAGATGTAGTATTTGAGAAATATGTCTGATATAGTGTTAGTTTACCTATATAATAAGACAGAAAATATTCCATAATATAAATAAAACTTAGCATACCCGCTTCTTCGCTTGATTACCTCATGACTTTTTTTATATCCTCATAATAATCACCAATCCTGTATCGAGTTGCCATAATTAGATAGCACAGTGGTACAATATGTAAGAGGTGCAGTGCCCCAAAAGTGTCAGCAACTCTTTTTTTTTTTTTAAAAACAGTACATGCTCTTTACAGGAGTGTAAGCCAATTGACTGCTAATACAATATAGGTTAACACAAAATTGGTACAGCAACAGATTGCATGGGTTAAGACACCCATTTTATTACATGTAGGATTACATATTTTCTATGACTGAGCCATGGTTTGCCTCGGGGTTGTAGACAAGGGGAGGTAGACATTGTCCCTAATTCATCATTACTTGCAGTGCAACTGTATCAGTAGTCAAAAAGCATCAATCAATCTTGAGTGTTTGCTTAACTCCTCAAGAAATACTTTTCATCATGCCTGCATTTCAGCCATTACACAAGTGTGCAGTGACAGTAGCACTGACATAAGGTGCATATACGTGACTATAACTGGTGACAGATGAATATGTTATCTTATTTTACTATTGTGGCTCTGTGTGGTAATGGACTTTGGGCACTCATTTAGTTTCTTGGAATGTCGGTGGCATAGAGTATGACTTGAAATGTACTCATCTTGTCATTTCCTGCAGGTCTAATGCAGTGCTATCTGGACCTCCACCCAAATCAGAAAGCAAATATAGACCAACGTACAGCTTTTAATAAATCGCACAATGGATCAACCTAGCATGCCTGTGTCAACAACAGAGTTGAGAACAACATTGGAAGTTTGAACACAGTAATATTTTAAGTTAAACGAGTATTATGATTGATTTTGATGTGTCCCCTTTCACCAATGACCAACACTACCATAAATATACTGCATTACCAAAATCAAATCAGGTATATGTTAAATTTAATTCACCTTGAGAATGTTCACATGAGCTGGTATTGTATAATTTGATTATTTTTTTTTTAATAAAAAGCTCAATACAAAGAGAGACCATCTGACACGACATAACAGCTACACGGAGAATGGTTGTTAAGACGTGTTCGATAGATCCGATTTGCATGTTTAATTAAGCTATCAGCTCAGTACAACAGAGACCCAAAACCTAAAGCCGCAGAGTCAACAGCCCCTGTAATAACACCTCCCTCCGGTCAAAAGGGCTGAGGAGAAGTGGAGGGAGGAGAAGAGGGTGGAGAAGAGGAGACAGGCAAAAAGGGTGTGTGTGTGTGATGGGGGGGGGGGGGGGGGGGGGGGTGCAGTCAGTCACTAATACACTGAAAGGGAAAGCGCAAAGCTTTTCATTAGCACCCTGTGAAAGGCACATTCACACTCCAGCCCACTAATTAAGTCAGGCCTCACTCACTAGGGAGCAGGAGTAAAGGGGAGAGAGGGAGCGAGGGGAGAAAAAGGAGTAGAGTTGGGAAAGAAAGAGCAAAAAAAAAAAAAAATGAGGAGAAAATTGAAAGGAGAAAAGGGGCAAAAATTGAAGTGGTGAGAGAGGCAGATTCATGAGAGCCAAGGAGCAAACGGAGGAGGGAGGTGGGGAGATAATATCTCTGCCCCTAATCAGGTTGATTTTAAAGTTACTCGTTGCCAGTCCACTGCAGGCCTCATTAACTCGCCTCTGGCTGGCATCATTGTTCAGGCAGCGTTTGAAATCCACCAAAGGAATGTAGATTTGCTTTAATCCGGGCCCATCAAAGGTAACACTGATGCTGCAGTGACGCTGTGCCTTCTGGATTAGGCCAAGCTCGAGGGGAGAGAGAGAAAAGAGAGCGGCTGGAACGAGAGAGAGACCCATCCTCAAAATGTAACCATTTCAAATTCTGTAGGTGACAGGTCTCAAGAGCCACACCGGCACTGAAGATGACACTTTTAGGCGGCATTTGAATAATCTGGATGGTCTAGGTTACATAATTATGCCATGACAATTTGGGCACATATGTCAGAGTACATTCTGGCAGCCAGCGTGTCAGTGTGGGGAAGCTTACAGGGGTAGGGATAAGCGCCATACTGTCCCTGCATTTACTCTCCTCCACTGTGTTCTGCTAGGTGCTGATTTGGGAAAATTTGCAATTCAAAACAACTTTTTGAAAAGAATATTTTTTCGTCTCATGAATACAGAATTTGGGAGGCAGGGTTTAAATTGCACATAGCAACAACGGGAGACCATTTTGCAGTTAGCCTAACCCTGGCTGTGTCAAAAGATGAGGACTAAAGACCATCAGCATATCTGGGAAATGACAATATCGTGGTGCTGCGCTTTCTCTCTTGTTCACCGTCTGATTTGTCAATAAGGAAAGCCCAGTTCAAGCCAAGAGGAAGTTCTACATGTTCCAAAAGCACAGCCCATCCGGATTGCTACAAACTGAGATGATAAGGTCGTGAGGAAAAACAATATGAGTGCTAGTAGGGCAAACGCCACGATGAGCTCCAGCCCCATATGGAGTGCATGATGATGCTTGACAGTTGTGATAAAAGGCATGCTAAAATATACACTTTTATCACTTTCAGACTGTCTTTTGAAAACGTGTTTTCTGAAAGAGTAGTGTCCACTTGCACAGAGAGCACTCTCCTGTCTAGGAGACCTCTCATCTTTATTCATGAGAAACGCCATTAGAGCGGATATTAAACTCTAAACAGTTTCAAGAATACTAAAGAAGAGAGCATCTTTCCTGTACGGCTGTATTCTAGCATTTCCCAGAATGTCGGTTCCTCACATGTTGTTTAGACACAGCATGTGTCATGCTGCTGTTTATGCTGATTCCTAGTATGCTTTTGACATGTTAAACATAAGTTCCAGGTGTCACCAACCATGCCCCAGCCACAGTCAAACCCCAGTGGTGCTGAGGATTCTCAGGGGACATGAGGGCCAGGCAGAGAGCGGGGGATAAGTAGGAGTGGCAAAGAGGCGAGAGATTGTGGGCATGAGGGTCCTAGGCTCACAGGGGGAGACAGGTTAAGCCAGTTAAGGGCATTAGACCTCCAGGCTGATGAAAAGGGCCCCTCTCAGATCAAATTGAAGTAAATCTAGCCTAAATCCACCCTAGAAAAGGAGTTTAGACTCCGCCATTGTGCAGGCCAGAGTAAACAGGAGGTCCTTGGGTAAGCCTCCCTTCACAGGGGACAAAGCCAGAGAGTTGAGGAACTGATCTTACCCCAGTAGGCCAATGTTAGCACACAGATCACAGGGTTAGACACACTCAAACCTATCAGCTGCTACACAGGCCTCTACGGCCACAACACTCTCTTAAGCCTTAAACAAGCTATAAGTTCTCCACTGGCTCCGACACTCTAGCATGCCTGCCGTGACTGCTCACATTTTGCCCTGAAGACAAGAGTGAAGATAACTTTGTGTTCAGACGCTGGCTCCTGGACAGACATCTCAAAGAGCAGTTTCCTCACCCTCCTAGCTGTTTCACCCATCTTGGCATTTTTTCTTTCATTTGCTAAAAGGATTGTTATTGCATTGTGTCTCCACGACAACTGACGAATCAAGCCTCCATCATCCTTTTCGTCAAAGCATGAGGCGATTTTCCCAGATGGCCGCCGGGCACTTGTGCTTTGAAAGCGGGATCACAGTGGCAGGGGGAAAGAAACCCTCCTCATTCACTAAAATAACTTTCCAGAAAGGCAACCACAATCATCCTGTTAATGGTTCTAATTGAGGCATCGTCATACCCGTCACACTCCAGCTGAACCTAGGACAATAAATATGTGTTCAATTAGGATCCATCATACGCTCCCAGCCACCACTGCTGGAAAAACAAAGAGGGCCCCCAGCCCATGGGCCTCATTCAATTCACCTGGCAATCATATTATGATGCTCTCATTTTTGACCTGCTTCAAATTATCTCTGGGAAAACAAAACCCTTCCCCTCTGCATTTGTGCCAAGACTATTGTTCTCTCTCTTCGGAGTCAAAACCTTTGGCAGATTATAGCCTCTTTGTGCTTGAAAGGTACTAAAGTACGTGTCAGGTACTATTACAATCAAGGTCTACACAAACATGCACTCACACACACACACACACACACACACAGAATGAGGTTAAAGGCCCGGCAGGCGTTTGCTTGAGCCTGCAAAAAAAAAAGCCCACGTTGCTTCAGTAATTATCAGCCGCGGAAACCATAACAGCGTTCGCACAACAGAAGAATGCAAAAACAAAAGAGCCATTCAGCAGCAGTAACACCTATGGTGTTCTCATAGTCACGGCCATCTTGTCAGCTGACACAAGGTGCTGAATGAAATGAAAGATAACCACCGCAGGCAACCAGGTGCTTCTTCCAATCCCCCGGAGTCTATTCACAACACATTGAGCGTGACTGTGTGTGCAAACGTGTGCTTATTTTAAACATAAATTAATGAAGTGTTGTCTTGATTACACATTTAATGGCGAGGGTGTGGTACAGTGCTAGTTCATCAGATAGTGGGTTAGTTGGAAGAACATGTTGGTTTGCTTTGACTATGATAAATGTAAAGTCTGACCTGCCAAACTGTCCTGAAGTCAGTGTAAACCATCAAAGATACTTATGGGTAGTAGTTTTAGTTTGATTTTATACGTTGCGAAGTGCTAGTGTTAGGAAGTTTAAAAGATTCCATAATGCACATTGCTGTGCAAACATCTCATTCAAACAATTGCATTTACTCAAGTTTCTCACCAAACAACTAAATTGTATTATGTCTGAACATAGCAGCATAATGTACCTTCGTCCAATACTCATTTTTAATGAACAGATTAAACGCATCACAATGCAATTCAATACAAACTCCATCACCATTATGTTGTCATTCATTCCCATGCATCCTGCAGAGTCAACAGTGGTTGGTACTTGGTTGTCTTGCAAAACAGGTAAAAACAGCACCAAACACTCAGAGAAACTGTGTGGAAGCATTTAGGATTCATCACCACAGCTGAAAAATTGTGTACACAAGTAAAGCTGAGCCAACATGCATAGAAAGAGACTGCAGAAGCACACATTTTTATTCTGGATGAATCAGTGCTTCTTTTTGTTCATTGGTATATCAATTTTACTGTTAGAAAATAACTATAAACCGCAACTCGATCTTTACAAACATTTTCACATCAGAGATGAAGCCAAAGAGCAGGCACTCAGAAAAGAAGCTGTAAAAAGCAGCACATATTTTTGTGGCTACAATTGAGAGTTTTACCACACCGTGGCTGGTGTCAGTGCACAGGCTTGTGCTTGTGTGTAGGCTCCAAATGAGCAGGAGGAGGGTGGAGGGCTCGTCAGAAGCCTGGCTATAAGAGATGATAAACAATCCAGCTGAAGTCAGCCATAAGGAGAGTCTGCCTGTCAGTCCTCTTACTCTACAACAGCCTGGGGTTATCATGACGTGCCAGCACATTTGGTGTGAGCGTTTGACTGCTTCACCTCCTAATCGTGCCTCCTCCGGGCAGCGCTCTCTTGGGAGACCTCCCATCCTCTCCTCTTCCTGCTCCCCCTCTTTCAGCAGACTCTGTGTTGCTGTACTCTATCCCCGTATAACTCTGGATGGCGGAAGCTTGTAAAAGTGTGAGGTTTGTTTCAACAGTGGATATGTCTATTCTGTATTCCATTCTGCAGAAAACGGTGCGTTTTGAGTTTATAATCATGCTATGCCTCATATTGTGGGTATTTCTGATCTAGGCCTTACTTTTTCTTTTTGCTTTACTTACCTTTTTTTTTGTTCATGGAAACTTAATAATGTGTTAAAATGCTGTCACTGCTCTAGTCCGTTCTGTTCTCCCATATCCAGGGGCACAGCAAGCTCCAACTTTTGTTCAGCACAGTAAAACCCACACTGTTTCCTGCTTAGGCAGTTGATAAGTAGATGGCTCAAACCAGTTTTATTGAATTTTGTCTCAAGACAATCTGTCAACTGGGAATGGTCTGTTCACATCCAACTCCTAGTGGAAGTTACAGAGAAATGCAGAATATTTTGTAAGCTTGAATATCCTCCACTTGGAATCACAAATTGCAGCAGTGTATCAACACTGGTTGCTAATTGTAGCTCTGTAACCACCAGCGTTGGCATGCCGGGGTACTAAAGAACACCATCAGGCCTGGCACCAATTTTGTGGGATATAGCACTTCATCTGCCACGTTTTCTTGGAAAATCACTTAAGATGATGATGGGTTAGGCAGCAGGGGAGTGTGATTGTGACTATGCTGGTTATAAAACGTTGATGGGGGATGAATGCATATTACTATTATTGGCAGTGTCTAAACATTCTCAGCAGGGTATTACTTTAGACCTACCTCTATATACACTATAAATGTGTAATTGTGAAATAAATGTGTTTATTCCAAAGTCCATTCACATTTCAAATGTCCAGAAGTATTATGGTAATAATATAATAACATATCAGCCGTGAAATAGAAAATTAAAGTTACATTTTTTTCCAGTTTTCCACATCCAAAACTCCAAGAGCCACAGTTAAGACTACATTCAACATCCGGAACATTTATATGGTTCAACCATTCTTCAAAACATTTTCAGCTTTAATTATTGTGACAGTGTCACAACTATTTTCTTTCCCCATGTAAGCATCTATTTCCGTGGCAGAGGCAGGCTGTTTGTATGTGGCCTGTGTAGGCCACATCTTCCTCTGTGGCTTGTTGTTCTGCACATTTCTGAACCCACCCATTTATTTTGGTTTGTCATAAACTATATTTATCTTTTTTTCTCTCTGACAAGTGGGACTTGAAAAAGAATATAGTGTAAAGAGTGAAGCCCAAACAGCTCTCCCTTTTTGGCTCTCTGTGAGAGTTGAGAGAATTATTGTAAGGCTGCAGTATATACAGTGCCGCCATTCTGTAAGCCAACGTTTTGATTATTCATGCAACGATTTAACAGACATGTAATTGTAACTTGTAAAAAAGGCTCGCTGGTCAACTTGTTGACAAGAACATGCACTAAATACAATGTCTAACATCTGACAAAGCACACACAACACATGCTCATGTACAAAAAGAAAGAGAAAACACTGGGAAGCCATGTAAATAACATAGAGCACACTGTTTCACTAAACTGTGAATGCATGATGTGAAGCTTCTATGTTCACACATAACTGAAACCATCATGGTGATTTGATCTGGACACCAGATGTAACACTGTGAGCAGCCAGGTAGCATTGACTTCCATCATATACAGTGAAGAAAATAAGTATTTGAACACCCTGCTATTTTGCAAGTTCTCCCACTTAGAAATCATGGAGGGGTCTGAAATTTTCATGGTAGGTGCATGTCCACTGTGTGAGAGATAATCTAAAAAGAAAAATCCAGAAATCACAATCTATGATTTTTTAACAATTTATTCGTGTGATACAGCTGAAAATAAGTATTTGAACACCAACGTTAATATTTGGTAGAGTAGCCTTTGTTTGCAATGACAGAGGTCAAACGTTTCCTGTAGTTCTTCACCAGGTTTGCACAGACTGCAGGAGGGATTTTGGCCCACTCCTCCACACAGATCTTCTCTAGATCAGTCAGGTTTCTGGGCTGTCGCTGAGAAACACGGAGTTTCAGCTCCCTCCAAAGATTTTCAATTGGATTTAGGTCTGGAGACTGGCTAGGCCACTCCAGAACCTTGATATGCTTCTTACGAAGCCACTCCTTGGTTTTCCTGGCTGTGTGCTTTGGGTCATTGTCATGTTGGAAGATCCAGCCACGACTCATCTTCAATGATCTGACTGAGGGAAAGAGGTTATTCCCCAAAATCTCACAATACATGGCTGCAGTCATCCTCTCCTTAATACAGTACAGTCGTCCTGTCCCATGAGCAGAAAAACACCCCCAAAGCATGATGCTACCACCCCCATGCTTCACAATAGGGATGGTGTTCTTGGGATGGTACGCATCATTCTTCTTCCTCCAAACACGCTTAGTGGAATTATGACCAAAAAGGTCAATTTTGGTCTCATCTGACCACAAAACTTTCTCCCATGACTCCTCTGGATCATCCAAATGGTCATTGGCAAACTTAAGACGGGCCTTAACATGTGCTGGTTTAAGCAGGGGAACCTTCCGTGCCATGCATGATTTCAAACCATGACGTCTTAGTGTATTACCAACAGTGACCATGGAAACGGTGGTCCCAGCTCTTTTCAGGTCATTGACCAAGTCCTGCCGTGTAGTTCGGGGCTGATTCCTCACCTTTCTTAGCATCATTGAGACCCCACGAGGTGATATTTTGCATGGGGCTCCACTCCGATTGAGATTGACCGTCATGTTTAGCTTCTTCCATTTTCGAATGATTGCTCCAACAGTGGACCTTTTTTCACCAAGCTGCTTGGCAATTTCTCCGTAGCCCTTTCCAGCCTTGTGGAGTTGTACAATTTTGTCTCTGGTGTCTTTGGACAGCTCTTTGCTCTTAGCCATGCTGAATGTTTGGGTCTTACTGATTGTATGGGGTGGACAGGTGTCTTTATGCAGCTAATGTGCATCTGATTCAGGATAATACAGTGGAGTGGAGGAGGACTTTTAAAGGCGGACTAACAGGTCTTTGAGGGTCAGAATTCTAGCTGATAGACAGGTGTTCAAATACTTATTTTCAGCTGTATCACACAAATAAATTGTTAAAAAATCATAGATTGTGATTTCTGGATTTTTCTTTTTAGATTATCTCTCACACAGTGGACATGCACCTACCATGAAAATTTCAGACCCCTCCATGATTTCTAAGTGGGAGAACTTGCAAAATAGCAGGGTGTTCAAATACTTATTTTCTTCACTGTAACTAAAAACCTAATACTTTGTTCTCACATTTTGTTCCACTCAAGTTTCAGAACAATAAGATCAACCAAAGGCTGAATGTAAACTGAGTATAAGCCACAGTGCTCAGTATGACTGATGTCACTGATAGCATTTATGTTGGGCCAATGTTCTATAATTTTATACTTGAGCCTTTTTATGTTTCCATCCAATTATTCCTTGAATTGATTGGAAGGAAATAATACTTTTACTGCTCCACCTCTGAGATGTACTGATTGGATAATACAAGTAATACTATTAAATTGGATTTTAAGGTTTTAAGGTGTGGAAGTGCTGCAATTAGCGAAACACTATGGATGAAAACATGGAAATTGTCAACTGGCACTTTCACTTTGCCTTAAACGTTTGCTACTTCCCCAAATGTTAACCAGCATCCTCCATCACGGAGTTTGTGTGGTGCGACTATGAAGTTCAAAGGAGGACGATAACCCATGCAGATTGGTTTGTAATGTCTGGGCACACAAATGCGATCTGATCACCTTCAAATAACAATGCACACAGTCTGTCTTAAAAATGTGATTTTAGAAAGAAGTTGGACTGCCTGCCGTCTGACTGTAGCCTCAGAGACTCAGATTTCAGAGGGGATGCGTGCCACCCGGTGCCACCCTGCTGGTTCATAGCTAGGGTCTTAGAACAGTTAGAAGTTGATCTCAAACTGGGTATGCTCTGCCTCTTGTTGCTCTTTAAAGAAGCATGCTGACTAAAAGAAAACAGACAATCCTGTCCACCCACACAAACTTCTCTCTTACGCTAAAATTTTTGACAGCTCTACTCCAAAGAGCATTGCGCAGACTGAGCGAATAAGCCACAGCTAGAACTTGGAAGCTTAAATGATGCAAGAGGGTGGGCAGCTACTGAGGAGGATGAATCAGAATTTCTCAGTGCATGGGTATACACTCTAAATATGAATTATTAAGTGGCTATCATACCCCCATAGTATGAAAATAAATCCAGGGGTGGATGAAATGAGAAGGGGCTGAGGTATTGGACCTGAATACTGATGTGAAAACAGATCCCAGAGGAGGCACAGGTACTAAAAGGCCGCCAGGAAGCTTGCTTGGATCTCTCGCTGCAAGTGCCAGATCGTGCCTTTTAACCTCTGACATGGGGGATCACAAAACACATTGTGACCGTCAGTGCTCAAACATCTAACTGGACACTGAGTTTCCTTCTATGATTTAGGGAAGAAAAGTTATTGAAAGGAAATAGAGATGTCATAAGCCTGGTATATCTGTAAGAGAAGAGCCTAATTCAAATAATCATATAAGTGATATATTGTGCAGAAAGTTAAGCTTTTGGCCTGAGTATGGCACTACAGCAAAGCTCATGATGTGACAATTTGGAAAGGAATCCTACTGTATGGAGCATGAATAAACTCAGTATGATTCATGGTTATCAAACATTAGACGATGTAAAAATTAAAAATGTTGGACTGCTGATGGTAAAGAAAAAGCTGGGGGGACATCAAAAATATTAGTATTCATACTCTGTGGGCCGTGAATACCCCAAACAAAGGTGTAAGAATATAATTAAAAATATAGTAACACAATAAATAGAGAACACTGTCCAATTACAAGCCACAAAACCATTGATGTCAGATATACATACTATATGAAAATATAGATGCCAACATCATCAAAACTACATGATCTGATTATTATTTTTTTGATATATATTTGAGTCACTTTGGACATCTTTTGTAGTATCTGAACACTGTTTCAGTGTGGATGCAGAGTTACATTAGGCAGGAGGACAACAGAAAGTATGAATAACATTGATATTGATCAACTTATGGGTGGAGTTTGTGAGCAACAGAGGTTTGAGAGTGTCAAGGTAAATGTTATTGAGTGATTCACCACAAGATGCGGTCTGTCTAAGAGGTCTTAATCCTCTCTGCACATGCTCTTGTGGCTCTTGAGGCATAGTGCCTTGGGACTGTCACAAACCAGAATTACATAACACAATGCATACCCCTTATATAAACCCACCCCTTCACTGAGCTTAACTGGCCTGGTTACACATGTACCACATTTAAGGACAATGTTTGTCAACTTTATAGGCCTAGTGTTAGAGGGTTTTTCCCTTGCAACCTGCTTTCCAATTCAGTGGATGTGCATTCATCATTGGAGCATGCACAAAGTGAAGAAATACTCCATAACCTCATGTAGTCTCACTGTTACGTTCTTTGTTAGTAGATCAATAAATTGCATTTGATTAATTACAGGAGAAAGCCTGAAGCCTATAAAAAAAGTTTAAAGAGCACTGGTTTCTGACCTTTTGCAGGAAGGGCACGGTGATCACATCGTGCCTAGTAATGCTACAAAGGCCAATTGCAAAAGGAAAACATCTGGAAAACTGTTGCCCAACAAAGGACTGTTCAAGTGAACTGAAGTTTAAAAGGCTGCATTGCATTTTATATACATCAAACTCTGTTTGTTAAAGAAAAGAGATGAAAAGCTCACAGCAGAAAATATATTTCATGGTCCTAGGTCACACCAGATCAAAGCTGTAACATCTTAACACATCACACCTGATCAGATGGCTTTAAAGCCCTAAACCCTGCATGGTTCCTCCATAGAAAGATGTACCAGACCGAACATTTGGGAGTGAAGCCAACTAAACCTCAACCATGTGTGTAGCACCATCCAGTCAGCGTTGAGCTCATTCCAGCATATGGTTTAGCTGATGCAGAAGTATGTGGAACACATAAAAATTGCAAACACTGCAACTAACAACTAACTGCAAGAGTTCAAGATACGATGCCCCATGAATACACCTGTAAATTCACACAGAAATGACAACTGGTATGTTCTGAAAGATAAATAGAAAAGGCCAGATGCTTGTGTCTGTTTCTGGCAAATTATGTCAAATGTATGCAGTAAACTGCACTCGACACAGTTTACAATACATTGGAAATAGTTAGTCTTTATGTCAAGTCATACTCATGGATCAATGATAAATCAACCATATATCAATGATGGCATTGATTTATGGTTTTGTCACAGAATCAAATAATCACTTTTCTCTCCATATTTGCCCTCTTGTATGTTATTAAACTAAAGGAAGAAAAAGAAAACAATATCTGGTAAACTGTACAATATATATGATACTGTAGATAGGCTAGAGGAAAAATATATTAGAGACAGCAGTTATTTTTCTGACCGTTCATTGGCCCTTTAATTCACTCTTACGTTGTGATATCCTCAAAATGGGATTTTACAGTTGTTGCTTTTATTCCCACATAAAACAGAGTCTGGTATAAGCCTGTTAAAAGAGTATCCAACGGTATCTTGCAAGCTTGGTCCCAAAGCACCCAAACTACACAACAAAGCATAAAGCCTGTACTAGTGCCAGAGTCTGACCGTCTGCTTTCACTATCACAGCCGGCTGTTTGTTCTTCTCTTCTCCTCTCTCTCGTCATCCCTACCTCTACCACAACCCCACCAAGAGGAGCATAAAGAGGGGAGTAGTCGGAGAGGGACAGAAAGGGTTTTTTCTCGAATTCACCTTTTATCTCACATACAGTGTGTGGTAAGTCAAGTGTAGGAGGGGAGAGGAGCAATAAAGTGGTAGGAAAAAAATTAGAGATGAGAGCAGAGGGAGAGATACCGAGGCAGAAAGGGAGCAACTGAGGAGAAGAAAAGGAGTGGGGTCATATTTCTTTTCTTCCACATATATTTCATGTTTTCTGATCTGAGGAGGAAATGTTAAAAAGTAATTCCAGAGAGATACAGAGAGCATGGATACCACTTTCAATTTCTACTTTACTGACTTCGAGCTTCAAAAGTAGTGCCAACTGTCTGAAGTACCCACCAATACAGCCTTTGTAAATTCATGGAGTTCACCATTTTGTTGGTTCTTCAACACACACATGATCAAACTGTAAGAAGATAATTTTACTATATGCTGAAAACATATCAACTTGGTTTGCACAGCAAGCTAAAAATATCAGTTTACCTTTTTCCTCATGAATTAAGCTCCTCCGAGCTCTCACCAGACAACCCAAAGTTTCTGAGCAAAGACTCCAGATGTGCATCCTTCGCATCAGTCCATTACAGTAGCCCTTAGGTTAAGTCAAAAGACTGCAAACATCCAAGGGGGAGGAACGTATGGTTTGTTTGCTGTGAAATGTTTTTAGCTGCTGTCAATTGCTAGCTACCCTCATCCTGCTGGCAAGCTGTTGGACAACAGGAGGACCTATTGTAGCAGCTATCTGGCAGAGACACCACTCCAAACCGCTCAGGAGAGGCCCGCAATAACATCAGAGTGAGTGATAATACACTTTAGAGTGGAAGAATTTTGAAGGCTGTCGATGTGAATGCTGCTGGCTGGACTGTTGAGTGCTATAAGGGGAGGCCGATTCCCTCCTGCCTATATATCACTTGACAGGTGAAGACAGGGGGAGGGTGAGGGAGTGAATGTGGTTTGAGTCCCTCCAATAGCGCATCACTCGAGGCAACAAATGAGAGGTGATGGGGGCTTATTGACTTGTCTGGCTTGATGGGCACTCAGTGGCTGACACCGCTGCATGCAACATCCTTCAACGCTAAACCAAATGGCCAAGCATGATCAAATCCTTTGCCCGCTAACCTCTTTACACCAAGATACTCCTGAGATTACCCTCCAACCTGCCTCCCTCATTCACCTCCCTCTGGCAACGGGGAGCAATGCATTATGGAGATCGATGCCATATACGCCATTTTCATCTCTCCTTGAAAGTGTGTCACAGGAGGGATTCCAAAAACAGTAATTCAAAGCCTGTCTACCTGTCTTCGCACAACCTTGACAAAGACCTTACTTTTGTCTATATGAGCAGCAATGAACCAGTCATTGTTGTTATACAAGTGCTTAGTCAAGAATAAAGGTTGGTTTTGACAAAGAACTTTGACCAAGTAAGTGAGTTACGTTTTCAAGAACTTACCTTTAAATTTGGCAACACAGTGTCATGCACGTGTAGGAGGAGATAATATAAGCAAGCATGTTCTTCACAGAGAAAAGTGCATTCTTTTCCTCCCAAAAGGAATATTGACAATAAGAAAACAACGCCTTCTAAAGGACCCAAGAGCTTCTGAGGTCATCTTAATCAAACATCATTCAGGAACCATTTGCCAAGTCATTCATGTGAGCACTTCTTTCTATACACAGGGGTTGCTTTATGAACTGTTGATTATATCTATAAGGAAAGGGGCCGTATAAAAGGTGGTAAGCCATGGTATTATCTCATTATAGGTGACTCTGCTCCAAGGCAAAGTAATCCTGTTGAGGACAGAGCTATAAAATAGGAAGCCCCTTTCTTCAGAAGGACAGTAAATTGAGATCAACCTACTTGAGATGAACTTTTAATCAGCCGCCAGACACAGACGATCTCTGATGACTGGTGAAGGGTATTCATTGGAGACAAGTTTAACATCATTGCGTCTGATTGACTGGGGTCTCAACCACCATGGGTTAAGGGGGCTCCTGGGGTTAGCCTGGTCAGACAGAACAAGCAAGAGCAAGAGAGAGAGAGACAGAAAGAGAGAGAGAGGAAGAGAGAAAGAAGGCCGTTCAGTAAATGGGCAGTCCACAGAGAGTTGTGCAGCAGTCTAATGGAGCCTCATCACGGCCAGTCTGTCAGTCAGTCAGGTGAAACAAGGTCTAACGGGGTCCTAATGAAGACAGCTTCACACCGAGTTGTCTTGAAACTGCCCAGCTAAGAGCACACTTATTATCCATCTTCCATACTGTGGAATATAGCCCACTCAAAGTCAACAGGAGCAAAGCAAGATCCAATTTTAAGACCAAGGCAGCCGACAACAGATTTTGTTCATTCTATTTGGAATGAGCATAGTGGATAAACAGCACAGGAGAGGGAGTACAGTTGTATAGCTTGTAGACAAAATGCTGCAGGCAAACTGTTGGAGATAATTACATCTGTGCTGATGGTGCATAGAGAAACACACATACAATGCTCCAGTCTTGTTATACTGTACATCAGCACTTATGGAATGGGTCTTGTCCAATCAAATATACATAGATGGAATTAACTATCATATAAACTGCTATATGGCGCTCCTAATTAAGCATGATAATAGTTCATTTAATTTGGCATTGTGGGCTACATCAAGCTACTGTATAAGAATACATTAAATATATGCAGGACTGCAGTTTGCAAATCTTTCTCCAATCTTATTAATAATACACAACCATGACATTGCTTAACTGAGTTATTAAATATGCATATGCACACTGGGATACAGAATTTTCAGAGATTTATAAAACATTTTCCACTAAATGCACCTAGAAAAAAAGAATACCATTGGGCGGCCAAGAGGGAATTTGGCAGATAATTGAAAGGCAAAACTGGAGGTAGATAAAACACAATTATACTACTTTTTGCTTCCAACAGCTAAACGTAATCTGCTACTCGGTCCAAACCTTGAAAGCCCACCAGGTAATTTTATTTTTTAGTATACAAGTTGAATACTCTCCTTCTCAAGCCATTATTGAACTTCTATCAAGTTGTCCAAAAGCACCAACAGGTCAGGGATTTGTGGACTGAAGTTAAAAAGAAATTGTCCTTCATGGATTCTATGAAAATCTCCAGAGATGCTGTCTCAAGCCCATTCTACAGGCAACCAAAACAAATAGAAATGCTTTTAGGTGAGTGTAGGAACAGTAGATAAACTGGAGATCCAATCATCCCCAATGTCCACCCAGCCCAGTAGCACTGCCTGAGGACACAGCCTCTGGGTGGTCCCTAACCAGTCCTCGGCCTGCCGTCTCCACGGTAAGTGCTCTGTCACGAGGCTGCCAGGGGCTGCAGCATATGCCACCAAATCCCTGGCGTCTCCCCCATTGTAAACAGAGGCCCTGCTAATGGAGGCATGTTTCTTTCTATGTACATACGCACGTCTGTCTGTCTGTCCGTCTGTCTGTCCGTGCCTCAGACTCACCTTCAGCTGTTCCACTCCTCCTCACCGCCAAATGGCTTCACAGCTGGATGAATGTGCGGTACCTGGCTCGCTACATGTGGGAAAAAGAGAAAGAGAGAAAAACAGAAATGGGTGGTATTAAGAGAGAGCGAGCAAGCAAGAAACCTCCCATCTCTTCTTGTCCTCAGGACTCAAAGACAGACACAATGTTCATCAGATGTGCAGTCATAGTATTTGTGCATATGCAAACATTTATAAATACAGTCATAGAGACACACTCAAAACATCCACATCATGACGGTACTGTGTCTGGTATTCCCTTTGCAAACTGCAAAGTCAAAAGTCATAACAAAAGCTGCTGCCTCTTGTAAAATAGTTAACATGTACATGATAACTCTATTGCAAAGACACTGCTGTATAGGAGAACTATAAACCTGTAGAACAAGTTTGTTTGACTTGCTGAGAAAAGGTGCAAGGTTTGATAGATGCTGACAGGATGCTACATGGACAAATGAACATGTTAAAACAATAATGAAAAGTATAGTTCTAGTTCTGCCCCCAGTGTTACGCACACAAGCTATAATGACAGGTCTTGTATTTTCATTGTTCAACATCTAAACTCAATCTTTACACATAATGACAGGCTGCTAAGTCACCCACCTATGTGTAAACAGTCTGCATAGTCAGGGCAGTGGAAACTGCTGCAATGAGGATCTGGCCTTTGATGAGCCTTGGCAAACAAACTTTTCCATGTATTTATTTGTGTTGACTTTGTTTGCACTGCATGCATGCCTACTGCCAGCCAAGCATGCCATTGCCCACGCAGGAACCTATGCATTGAAATACAACCGTAGAGCAAAATATAGCCCAGCTTTAATAGACGTTTGGTACTTCTTTCCCTCACAATGGCCAGGCCAGTGCCCCAGTGTGTCTGCCATTCTGTGGGCATCGAACATAATTACAGGGCTTTGCAGTTTTGTATAGGAGTATTGGGGTTAGATAAAGCCATCATTACAGTACCAATACACTGTCAAGACACAACCCCAGGACTGGGTACAAAGCAATCACTACAAGTGTATTATCTTTCCTGTACAAGTCTATAATTAGTTTTCCCCTTGTTACAAAGTAGGCATATGTTTCATGGAAGAATGAAAAGAAACAGATTACTTCAAACCTTAACTCTGTCCCATTTCTCTGAGATAGTTTTATAGCTGGCAAAGATAAGAGAAGAGCTACAGGGAAGGACTTTATAATGTGTCTCGGTATCAGGGAGCATGAGGGGAGTTCAGAAGCAGAGTGGAATGAGGAGCCCGGGGCTTATGTCTTCAAATCACAGCTTTCCCAAGCACTGTGTCTGCTATATAACAGTTAAGATGTTAGAGGGACAGGAATTCGTTTTGACATCGTAAATTCATAGATGCTCTTCAAGTAGGTGTCGACTTGTGTGTTCATTACACACACCCAATAACAACATCAATAACATCAACTTACAATATCATCTCTGGTGGCTACTGTCCAATATGGAGCAATTAGTTTACAATACACTTCCCCTCTCATATCTAGAAGGCATTTTAGGGTTTATGCTGGCATCCATAAAACATAAAGGGGTCACATTTAATTGCAGGGGAGAGAGGAGAAGAGACAAGACTAATTATCTTTATAGCCTGACGGCAATATATTATTTAACTTCAGCACTGGGTCCTTTGCTATGTTGGCCAGTGGGCAGCGGACATAAGAAGATTTACTCCTTGAGGTGCAGCTAAGCAGGTTTTTGTGGCAGCTATGATTCCTCATCAACTGACAACTGTAATATACAGATGTGATGTATTCATTCTTGATTCGTTCTGTTCTCGTGGGCCAAATACAAAAGATAACTGTACTACTATTAGCCCACATACACATTTTTCTGTATTCGAGCTACAAATCAAGAGACGCGATTTATGGCTAATGCAGCTCTAACACAAAGAAAATAGCAAAAGCCCGAGTCAAGAAGGCAGTCAGGGGGAAGATAAGGCTAAGAGAGAGACGATAGAAGGAATGAGGGGGAAAAAAACAGAAAAATAAATTGAAACACCCAAGAACAGAGAAGGCGGTGGGAGAGTGGTGTCATGGGAACTGACAGAGGCTAGTGCCATGCTATTGAGCGCCTGGAAGAGCACGGTCTCTGATTTCTTCCCTTTCTGCTTTTTTTCCTTTCAAAGAGCACTTGAAAGCTCTTCTGAGGTATCGAGCAGGTGAGGAGTGTATGGCGAGGCGGACTGGGGCCGAGAATGGGCAGGGCTGGATAAAGCAGCTCCCTCTTTTTCCATCCAAAGCACAGAAGTGGAGAACTCAGAGGTCCAAAGGCCCAACGGCCCCGAGCTCCAGCCAAGCGTCTCTGAGGAGCCTTCAGCTGGGCAGAGGTGGAAATTGGAGGTGTGAGGCTGGGCACCCAGGATGAAGGCTAACCACAAAAGCTGCCTGAAAACTATCCACACTTGGATAAAGGAGACTAACATATTTTGAGAGATAGTACCTTGACATTTAGATTGATTTTTACCGAAACAGCAAAACATTTGACATTGCCATTCCCAGTAGTTTTACACCAATGCTAAGAAAGTTCTGTATTCATTCCCACCTGCCAATCTGACAAGTATCAGACAATTCAAATTATACAGCAAGTATTACTTCAATACTGTTCTTACAATCTCTTATGGCAATATTATATTTTATTTGAACAATACCAGTGCAAAAAAAAATAGGGATGGCAATATCACCAATATGTTTACATGTAAAAAAAAATATTTACTGTATATTAACTCATGAGGAGTTAATGAAGGTCCTTAATTTGGGTCATGATGCAGATGTTTTTTATTGAGACCTGCATAACACTGCTGAATTAAAGCAGGCTGGAAGGCAGTATTGATTCAATCCAGATTTTTTAAAGTTTGCACTTTAATATAATTGATCAAAACAGCAGCCCCCCTTTGAAAGCCTGGCCCTCTGGGACTAACTTCAAACAGTATCAATTATAGAAATCGGCTCGGAGGACTGCAGTCAATTCCCTATCAATAAAGTATTCAGCTGCAGTCGCCAGGAGATTACGGGAGAGATGAGTTAAGTGTGAACCCACAGGACTGCCTAAATCTACTGCATGGTGTATGCTCCAGTAAACTAAGTAGCTTCAGATGATCAAACAGGAGGTATTCCAATCAAACACTGCATAGAGCTACAGTTAATACAGTGTTAACCTCTGGAGAACTGCTTCGACTGAAAAATGTGAACTGAGATGTGGCATTTAAAAATTAGTCTGCTCATAGTGTAAATATTGTTATGCTAAAACTAGGCCTACAATTCAATACTCCATACAGATCGATCTGCACAACCTGGGAAAATAGGATATTCAAACTGATTGAGACACACAACAGTAGCACCAAGAAAGTGTCTTTGGCAAGCAATGTCTAATTATTGAAGTGACTCAACAATTAACCCTATAACGCCAAACGTATCATATGTGATACATGAGTTTTTGAGCCCTCCACATGAGCAGTGTGGCAATTTTTTCCCTGAAAAACCTGATGTATACAATGATATACATGCAGTACACTGATAATCCACCAGGGGGCAGTAATCTGCTCACTAGAGGGCTTTCCAGCCATGTTACAAGACTGCCATTAACCAGGAAGTGGACTAGTGTTGTCACGATACCAACATGTTGGTACCGGTACCGGTACCAACATGTGTTTCGGTACTTTTCGATACTTTCCGATACTTTTTCAAATAAAAAGTGAACGCAAAAAATGTCATTACTGACTTTATTTTAATAGAAAATCTTAGAACAATAACATATTAATCAGCAAATAAAATAAAATACCACAAAGACAAGCTTTTCTAATGCACACAATTTTAAAAATGTTAAAATATAAATACAATAATATAATATAAAATATAATAATATAAATAAACCAGCTCTATTTTTTTTCTTCCAGAGCTACTTTTGTTAAGAGTGAAGGGCGGTGGCGCTTGCTTTTAGCACTGAATGTGGCTTTTCTTCCTGAGTAAATGACCTGTCGTTCCCTGAGCTCAGTGTGCAGGTCTGGGGGCTTGTTCCTTTAAGTGTTTGGCTAAGTCGGAGGTGTTTCCGCCGTTAGCTAGCATGTTTTTAAACACCGTTTACACAGTGGTGCATCGGCGTTAACTGTTCGCTTTGCGCATTTGTTTTAAGCTAAAGTACTGCCATATGGCACTTCGCGGCGCTGGTTTGTCCGCAAGTTGCGGCGTGGTGAGGGTTGCAGCAGCCATTCTCCTCTCCGTGCTTCTCTCGCTCGCGCGCTCTCTCGCTCTCTCTCGCTCTCTCTCCAAGCTTTCCTCCTGCTCCGTTTGTTGCTCCAGTCCACGCTGCTCGCTAACTTGCTAGCGGTTTCCTCCGGCTTGCTTGCTTTTTCTTTTTATTTCCCAAAGCTGCGGCTCGCTCCTCGTCCTCTCAGCTGTAGTTACAACGCGGTGACGTTACGTGGCGAGTTCGCCGCGCTGTTGCGGGCGCTGCCGGCGGCGCTGCAAGTACCGGTCCCGTCCAAATGCAATATGGTACCGTTTTAAATGCCTCAGTACCCCGGTACCAAATTAGTACCGGTATACCGTGCAACCCTAAAGTGGACACGTGAATTTTGCAGAAGAACTTTGCCAATCTTGAAAAGGTTAAAGGAAAACACCACCGCATTTCCATACTGAACTATGTTCTGCTCTGATCTTAGACGAGGTGATACATACCTCCCTCTCCTCTGTGCGTGCACTCAATGGCTCTTGCGCGCACTCCGCGCAGCGCTAATTTGCTAGCAGGTAGCTTGTCCCAGTATATTCCTTAGGATCCAAAGGGGGGTGAAGTTGGTTACACAAAATGAAACATGCCAATTTTTCTAAGCGGATAACAAGGATAACTATATAGTATGGCGGAATAACAACTGGAAGCACTTCGACGTCGGCGCAGTAATATCATCACTCAAAACATGACGGGACTATATACCTTCTGCTTGTTTTCACAACCCTGTACGATGCACGTTATAACCATGATGTTTGATTGTTCACAAACTATCTTACTACAACCTGATGCTTCCTCAACTGTGCACAAACTACTACAGGTAGTGCAGGCGACGGCGTGCAGGTCACGTAGGTTCTATTGACGGAAGTAAGAGGGGGAGCGGAGTGATGATATTACTGCGCCGACGTCGAAGTGCTTCCAGTTGTTATTCCGCCATACTATATAGTTATCCTTGTTATCCGCTTAGAAAAATTGGCATGTTTCATTTTGTGTAACCAAACTTGGGTCGTGTAACTACTCACGTAACCGTATTTAAATAGGGACAACGTGGAAGTGCTTGGTCGCTTCTAACTTCACCCCCCTTTGGATCCTAAGGACAAGCTACATGCTAGCAAATTAGCGCTGCGCGGAGTGCGCGCAAGAGCCATTGAGTGCACGCACAGAGGAGAGGGAGGTATGTATCACCTCGTCTAAGATCAGAGCAGAACATAGTTCAGTATGGAAATGCGGTGGTGTTTTCCTTTAAGGTAAGAAAAAAATTCGAATTTTTTGTGAAACATCAATAGGAACAGTTACTGGGTTGATGCAATGTGAAATTACTTAATATTTCATAATCTATGGTTGACGTATCAAATTTTATACAGTGGGTGTATAAGGTCATGTAACTCTAAATAAGTCAATTGTCATTTTATTGTATTTCATGCATTATAAATAATATCAAGCAACATACAGTCTTTTTATTTTTCAAGTAAACAAATTAAATGTTTAAATTACATTATTTGGTACATTCAGAGCAAAGAATTAGATATGCAACTTGCTGACTAGTTGGGTGTTGCAATGGTATGATTGATAGCAACTTCGTTTTGCTTACTGATTTTCACTAAAACCTGACAAATTCAAAGAAAAAATATACAATAATCTGTTTTTTTGTGTGCATGTGTGTTTTAGATGACAAAAAAAATCAGTGTTGAAGATGCTCTGAAGATGATTATGGATGGGAATTCAAGTGACATGGAGCAGCTCGGGGAAGATGATGAGGATGAGGATGAGGAATGGACTCCTACTGCAAGGATTGGGGAAAACCCAGATAGTAGTGATGATGAGGAAGAGGAAAACCCAGATGGTAATGATGATGATGAAGGCCCAGAAGTCCCAGGAGAGGACACAACACCAAAGCAGTTGGCAAGGGGCAAAGTGAAAAAGAAGGAGTATTGGTGGAGAAGAAAACAGTTTGAACCTCCATCTGTTGAGTTTGTGGAATGTGTTGAGGAAGACTCTGAAGAGAGGCTTGACTGGACACCATATATGTATTTCAAAGATTTTGTGACTGAGGAAATGCTACAGGAAATTGCAGAAGAAACAAACTTGTACAGTGTGCAGAAAAATGGAAAGTCAGTGAACACAAATGCCCAAGAAATTGAGCAAATTCTGGGTATGTACATGCACATGGGGTTAGTACAGATGCCCAACGTACGAGCTTACTGGGAGATGGAGAAAAGGTACCCCCCAGTGTGTGATGTGATGTCACGGGGTCGGTTCCTGAATTTGCTGACGCTGATTCACTTTCAGGACAACCTCAATGTGTCTGAGGATGCAAAAAAGAATAAAGTGTGGAAACTCAGGGCATGGTTAGAGAAACTACGCCAACGATTTCTTTGCATACCTCCTGAGGAATGTCACGCTGTTGATGAAATCATGGTGCCTTTCAAAGGAAAATCACATCTACAATGCTACATGCCAGGAAAACCTCACAAGTGGGGGTTCAAGATGTGGGGACGTGACGGCCAAAGTGGCTATCTCTATGACTTTGACGTGTGCCAAGGGAGAGAAAATCCAGACAAAGAGAAATCTGATGTTGGTGCTACAGGAGATGTTGTCCTGAAAATGACCTCAACCCTTCCAGCAGGAAAAAATCACAAAGTTTTTGCTGACAACTTCTTTACATCAGTTCCATTGGTGGAGCATTTGAAACAAAGAGGAATCTACTACATAGGGACAGTCCGAATGAACAGGGTGAAGAACTGCAAAATGATGGATGAGAAAGAACTGAAGATAAAGGGACGGGGGGTCTCTGGATTCCAGAGTAAATCAGGAAGAAAACATCATCGTGAGATGGTATGACAACAAAGCTGTGAACCTGCTCTCTTCTTTTGTTGGTGTTGAACCACTGGGCAATGTGAAGCGTTGGGATCGGAAAGCCAAAACCTACATAATGGTTCCCAGACCAGCCATTGTTGACACATACAACAGGTTCATGGGAGGCGTTGACCTTCTTGATATGCTATCTGCACTGTACAAGTTCAACTTCAGATCCCGAAGATGGTACATCTACATTTGGTGGCACACTGTTACAGTGGCAGTAATCAATGCATGGATCCGCTACAGAAGAGACCTGGAGAAACTGCAGCCCAGGCAGAAAGCCCTGCCCCTTCGAAGGTTTCAGGCTTCTGTTGGCACCGCCCTCACAAGCGCAGGAAAGGTCAAAAAGTGTGGCAGACCACTGTCCTCTTCAGAAGCAAGGCCAACCCCTCCCCGGAAGAGGAAAACCCCCGAGCTGCCCCCTGATGTGAGAAAGGATGGCCTTCATCATTTCCCAACATGGGAAACCCGACAGAGATGCAAGCACTGCGTAGGCCACTTTGCCCATGTGTACTGTGAGAAATGCAGAGTGCATCTTTGTCTGAACAAGGACAGAAACTGTTTTCAAGCCTATTACTCAAAATAAAAAGGGTGTGAACCGCCAAATGAGTAAAAATAACTGAAATGTTTTCCAGACTTCCACCCTGCCAGTTCCATTTCTGCATTGTTTTTGTTGGATTTGTTTGTGTATTTTTTGTTCAAGAAAAAAAAGAATCTTTGAGCATTGTGGCCCACTGTATCAAATATGATAGAAATTCAAACTCCTATATGGAAATTGATGTTTGAAAAAAAGATTTTTTGTTTGTTCAGAAGGACCAATAAAGGCTCCAGTTTCAAAGAATTGGAATTTTCTGTCAATTATTTAATGGTTTGGGCTTTACAGGGTTAACAGGTTAGGGGCTACAATCCTTGCTTGTGTTTTCTCAGAGAAGATGTGTGTGGAGGCGGCTGTGGCTCAGTGGGCTCCTTGGGAAACACACTGAATCCAAAGTTGCAGTGCAGTGGTTGTCAAACTTTTTCTGACATTGAGGAAGAAAAATGTGAATGCGCCCCGACCCTACAAAATGAACCAAATTTAACTTGTACTTTAATTGATATTGAATTGACATCAATATGAACAAGTCTGTTCTCCATTCCGTTCTCAATTTTTGTTGTGGAAAAACTTTTTTTTTTGGTCTGTGGTTTTTCCAAAACAGAGAAATTGAAGTTTGCAAAATTTGCTTTCACTTCACTAGAATGTAAAAAAAAAACATTGAAATTAATATTCCTCACATTTCTTCCAGTAATTTGTTCCATCCATCCATCCATCCATTTTCTTCCGCTTATCCGGGACCGGGTCGCGGGGGCAGCTGCCTGAGCAGGGACGCCCAGACTTCCCTCTCCCCGGACACTTCCCCCAGCTCTTCCGGGAGGACCCCAAGGCGTTCCCAGGCCAGCCGGGTGACATAGTCACTCCAGCGTGTCCTGGGTCTTCCTCGGGGTCTCCTCCCGGTGGGGCATGCCTGGAACACCTCCCGAGGGAGGCGTCCAGGGGGCATCCGATACAGATGCCCGAGCCACCTCAACTGGCTCCTCTCGATGTGGAGGAGCAGCGCCTCTACTCTGAGCTCCTCCCGTGTGACGGAGCTCCTCACCCTATCTCTAAGGGAGCGCCCCGCCACCCTGCGGAGGAAGCTCATTTCGGCCGCTTGTATCCGGGATCTTATTCTTTCGGTCATGACCCAAAGTTCATGACCATAGGTGAGGGTAGAAACGTAGAATGACCGGTAAACCGAGAGCTTCGCCTTTCGGCTCAGCTCTCTCTTTACCACGACGGACTGATACAACGACCGCATTACTGCAGCCGCTGCACCGATCCGCTTGTCAATCTCACGTTCCATCCTTCCCTCACTCGTGAACAAGACCCCAAGATACTTAAACTCCTCCACTTGAGGCAGGAACTCCCCCCCGACCTGGAGGGAGCAAGCCACCTTTTTCCGGTCGAGAACCATGGCCTCAGATTTGGAGGTGCTAATCCTCATCCCGGCTGCTTCACACTCGGCTGCAAACCGCCCCAGGACATGCTGGAGGTCCTGGCTCGAAGGAGCCAACAAGACCACATCGTCCGCAAAAAGCAGGGATGAAATCCAGTGGCTCCCAAACCAGATCCCCTCCGGCCCACGGCTGCGCCTAGAAATCCTGTCCATAAAAATAATGAACAGAACCGGTGACAAAGGGCAGCCCTGCCGGAGTCCAACATGCACCTGGAACAGGTCTGACTTACTGCCGGCAATGCGAACCAAGCTCCTGCCCCGGTCATACAGTAATTTGTTGTGCAAATAAAAAAAATCTACTTTTTAATCAAACCACTTTTTGTGAGATGTGTCACTAGATTGCTCCAGTCTGTGTGCTTTTTCAAAAATAGAGAAAATTGAACAAAATTCGCAATCACTTTGCGAGAAAAATAATTAAGTTCAATCTGTACAAAAAAAAAACAACACATGTAGATATTTGGCAGTACAGATGAGCAAGAAAATGTGTGAGTCTTATCACTGCATTGTGCATTGAGTGCAGTCAGCCTGTTTAGCACTGCAATTCTTTTTATTGGTTGCAGGCTTTACACTGCCACTCTCAAGTCATGCTCAATGTTGAGCTTAGATCCGTTCTTTGTTTTCACACAGAATGCCCACAACCCTCTGCCCTATGAGTGGATGCTCCCTCTCCACACAAAGCCCTAACTTCAACTGGAGAGCCATCACTATCTGTAAAATAAATATGTACATTTTGCAAACTTATTTGTACATTAAAGACCTTATTGACAAACAACTGATAAAAAAAAATGTTAGTTTACATACTTAGACTACTTATTGTTACCTCATGTAAAGTGATTTAATTCTACTGTTGGAAAAGCCTGCAAGCCTTAACAATAAACTGCTGTCAGCCCTGTGGCATTAGAGTCTACAAGAACTCATTTTCAGATATACATCTAATTTGGCTCAACCGTTTACAATTGCCGTTCGTATTCAGCTCTGAATAAAGCATGCCTGCTGTGAGTTAAGAGGGGGCAGCAACTCTCTGCAAGTTTATGTTCTGCTTGTTCAACAAGTGTTTGATCAATTGCTTGTTATGTCTCAATTATTGGAGTGTGTTGCACATATGGACAATGAGCAGAATCGCCTTCAACTCCAGTAAGATCGTCCAGTTTCATTCTCTCCACTGTGGCCTCTCTGCTCTGCTGTCCACTGTGTGTGGGGAGCTCAGCCCCAGCTTTGTGCAAACAGGCACCACACAGAGCAAAGGAGAGGAAAGAAGAGAAAGGGGAAAGAAAAATCTAGAGCCCGACCCATATGGGATTTCTGAGGCAGGTGCCGATATTATGGAGTAAGAAATATATATACACACACACATGTGGATGCATACACATTGAATATACAGTATATACACACAGGGATACCCACTCCTCCGCAGTATCAGCGTTACACCGTATAGATCTATTGACAAAGCCATGCCATATCAATGACACCTTCAATCTTTACAGGCCCGTCTCCCTGAAAGCCTCTGTTGTGACACAATCATTACAAATTGATTGCAAAATAGCTAACAATCATGATTAAATCATTAAATTCTTGTCTACGCTTCAGAGAATGGGAAGAAAATTAACTTCCCACCAACCTCATTTTTTCCCGAACACGAAATAATGATTTTCTGCCAGTCTAATTACAAAGCCAACATCTGATCAAGCCCGCATCCAGAGGGGATTATCACATGCACCAGTATTAGACCTCATTACCAGCCTGAGTGCAGAATTATTACATCTTGTAATTGGATGGTGAGATTTATATACAGATCAGGCCAGTTTCTGTAAGATTGTAATTACAGGCTTCGTTGGTTAGCTACTTATCACTCAGCAGTGGAGTGCAGGAAATCGGCGTGTGGAAGAGCATTTCATTAATCCCTCACCCTGTTGGAGGGAGGAAACGCTGTACCTTCCATGTCTGTATTGGGGACAACATCATCATTCATACATCAAACAATTTATCATACCATTCTTTGCCCCATAACTGGTCAGAGAAGCCCTCCATTTTCCTGAGCTCTTCAGTGAACAACCATGGGAAATTTGTCTGTACAAACCCTCCAATTTTTATTGTTGACTGAGCCCAATTTTCTAATTACCCGAGATAAGTATGTAGAATATGCCCTCAACAGAGATATCATGAAGCACCTTGCTTCAGAATTAGCTGGCTTGGGTTAACAGACTAAAGGCTCATTACACTGCAGCTGAGGAGGAGCTGTGTGTGCATATATGTGTTTGTGAATCCATTCAATTACCCATTTATACGACCCAGAGACCACAGCATATTTTCCCAGTTGCCTTTAGCTGATGTAAATTATTGAACACACTTTCTCCCTTTTTTTCTTAAAGAGGGGCCCTTAATTAATGGACCGGGACACTTGTTAAACACCTCACTTTCCATGGCACAAATCTGCCAAGTGTGATTAGACAGGAACAACGTGCTCCACTTCATCAGCAGAGCAAAAGAGTAAGATAGAGAGCCATCATCATGAGCATAATTCCTCATCGCAACGCAAGCTATTGCTGCTCTAGTTACAAACAGGTCAGTCACGAAAAAAACTGAGTAAATCTGCCCTGACAATGTCAAGTTCTGACACCTTTTACATATGGTAATAAATCGAAAACGGGACTGAGGCAAATAAAATGAAAAATGACAGACGGAGGGAAAAACAAGAAATGTGTGTTGTAACAGGAAGCTGATGGAACACAACTCATTTGCTGTCCGCCATCCTGCGACTCAGCAAGAAACGCCTTGATCCGCGTGTCAGGGTGACACTGGCGAGGGCAGAAAAGAAAGCATCAGCAGCTCTCCACTGTTAACACCCTTACAACTTACTTTCTCTCTGCATATCGCTGAGCCCTCCCCTGTAACAATCAATACAGGCCTACATTTTATGAGACAAGGAGTTAACTTGTTCAATTATGCCACAGACAGCTCTATTCTTTTGTAACAAGTAATCTAGGTAGTGAAATCAATACTGACAGGCTCACGGCACGCTAGCTAATTTCATATTACCTCCAGCCAATGGCAGAGGAGCTCGTAATGGAGCTGTAGTTCCACTTCATTATAAGAAAGGAGGGGGGGATCAATACTAGCACAGACGCGCACACACGCCCACGTTAACACACTGACATACACACACAAGCAAAAAGGTCTGATTTTCCACACATGGAGTAACACAAATACATACGGGCAAAGAGGGCAACTCTGCTACTTCAGAGTCCCCAAGGGGCTACACAGAGCTGTCTGATGCAGGGCAGATGGAATGGGAGGGGGGGGTAGATGGGGGTCCAGGGTCATAACTCCCCCAAAATAAATTACACTTCCAATCATCAGCAAACAAACGCAAACCCACTCACAAATGCACACCTCTCTTTTACAAACTGTCAAGCAATCATGAGGGAAATATCCTTGTTTTTCTTCACTGATCATCCTTTATGCACATGCACAAAAACACACACATGCACACAATTAACATTTGACTTCTTCACAACAAGGTCAGGATCTGATTCAGAGGTTGACTACTGAGAGGGAAAGGGAAAAGAAGGAGAGGAAAAAAGAAGGGAAAAAAGGGAGGATAACCTTCAGATGGTGGATCAAGTCTTTGACCTCTGCAGCTAATTACAAATTAAACTCCATATCTTCTTTTGTAAAAAGAAATATCTCCATTCTTTTTTCCCATTATTGTTATCACTCTGTAGGATTAGCTGGGGACTAAGGGGATGATGTTGTCTAAGCCGATGTCAACTGTACAATTACTCGACTCATCCATCCCTTTCCAAGAAAAATAAGACACTGTAGATTCAGATAAGCTGTCTTGAGAAAGAATAGGGATGTAAAGCCTTTGACAATTACTAACTACACATGGCACAGGGTGACGATTGCTCTTGGTAAACAAACTAAATACTCATTAGACTTAACTCTGACATTCCTTTTTTCATAACTTCTTATTATGCAATTTGGATTTATTGCACTCATTAATAATCTTTACCAGGTTAGGCTACAAATGCCGTGACAGCAGCATCATTTAGCTTCAGTAAAGGGTACTGAATGGACAGCTACGTGAGAACACATCTAAACTGCATTAGACGAGAACCCAATTAAATACATTTTAATCTAAATATCCCTCAATATGCTTTATTGTTCCCCTTTAATTTCCTTGCCACTATTCCATATGGAGCTCCAGTTATCAAGCGTACAGGCTTTATGAGCCTGATGCAGTCGTGCAACACTGGGGCTCATCAGTCCTCAGCCATTAACAAGCTGGCAATGTCGCAGCAACAGGGGGCACAAGCCTACAACAAATGTCTAGCTTTTGGTGGGAATGCATTTAGGATTCAGCTATTCGCTGGAGATATCCAACATTTATTAACGATTAGGTGTACACAGCATCCATCACATGTTGAAATGAGTTTGGCTATGAAAAGTTTTAATTTGTGGATCATTATGCTCATTGTTTTCTTTATTGTGACCAAAGGGGATCTGCTATTTGTCGCCATGCAGTATGCGAGTGAATTACGGATGTATAGGTCACACATCCTATGATTCAATTGCTATGCTGACGCACTGTTGCAGCAATTAAACCCTAGGGCTAAAGGAGCAAGGGATGTTTAATGTTTACTCTACTGATATGCTTTAATAAATCATTTAATAAATGAATAACAAAGAAAGCAGGAGTTGACTAATAATGTACGGAAAACATAAGTATTCCCCTTTTACAGGACTAAGTGCATGTGAGACAGAAACAAAGACAGGCAGAGCAGGAGCTGAGGTATTGAAGATTCTGACTCACTCTTGCCCATTTTCACCTCCCATTATCTGATTAGCCTCCCATTTCTTCCCCATCAGTGCATTGACCTGGATTTCGGTAGGATAGTGATGGTCAGCCAGGGCGGGGTCTGGTGAGAGGGGCCAAACCATTTGGGGGTGGCGGAACCATAAATCAGCAGCAGGAGAGAGGATACAGGGGGATTTATAAAGATGTTGTGCTCAGCCAGCCCACTTGTGGACACTGTGATGAATTCACAAGCACATTGCCAAGGCAAACTACTTCATTATACCATGGCCCAGTGGTCATTAATCTCCCTGGGAGGCCAGCATCCTGGGGGATCGCCAGACCAGAGAATTTATTCAGGCCTGGAGGTACCCATTTCATTAGCCATTCAATCTGTTCAGACTCCCCCTCTCTCTCTCTCTCTCTCTCTCTCTCTCTCTCTATCTCTCCCTCTCTTTCTCTGTCTCTACTTGCCAATAACATTTAGTTTATATTATCTAATAAATAGCAGCACAATTTCTCTCTGAGTGTAGCCTGTATATAACAAATTACTCATTCAAAAACTTGGCTTCAGATTCATGTGTATATGTATTAATGCATCATAGATTATGGCCACAAAATACTGTGATTTGTGTCTGTTTGTGATGGTTATTATAGTGAGCATAGCACAACAACTACTACATTTGTGTACCGAGGGTCAAACACTGTAAGTTCCACTGCAGAAGACAAGTTCCCAGCCCATAAGACGAGGTGAGGCACAGTGGAGACGGACAAGAGATCCCCAGAGGTACACTCTCAACTGGCTACTTGGGTCCTGTAATGGTGTCATTACTGGGGGCAAGTGCTGCTGGCCCAACATGTTATGGGAGGGCCAACATCCAGAGATTACTTATTAATGCTGGGACTCCTTATTCCACACACATATAGAGAAAACAAATATGCTATCACCTCTGTCTATTACTGTGATCAAACAGATGCACCTGAACACCGAAAAACAGCTGCATACACACGCAACAGTGCGTGTCCACAACAAACACACACACGCTTCAAGGTGAATCAGGGTTGTCAGTGACATTATGAATGCTAGAGGATATCGGTATTTATCTCCAGCCGGGGCCTGCTGAACAACTCAGGTTAGCTGTAGTGTCATTATGTGGAACTGGCAATTGGTTACACTGTGTCAGACACAACCGCAAACACTTATGCATATTATTCTTGTCTGACACACACAGACTGTCTCGCTATCTCTCACACACAGCCCGGGAAAACTCCACATTACATACATCACAGTGACTTCCACCCATGTTGTGAGGTCTGTAATGCCACCATGTCAGCCTGTTATCATGTGATCAGACATTGCATCTGAGAATGTAGGGTTTCATCTTGCTATGTTCCTCTGCTCTTCTCCCTGAAGGATTTAACCATATATATATATATATATATATAGTATATATAATGTGCGTGGAATAATTTCATCAACCAAGCTGTGTCCCGGTGGACTCCTTCCACTTTAAACACTTAACGGGTTAAATAAATAATGATTGCTTGCGCACTGTGTGTGTGTGTTAACGTTAACGGCACCAGCCACTAGCCCCAGGTCCCACAGCAGCAGGAGTCCTTAAAACGAATAATTTGCTTCCGCTCAGGCCGCCACACTGTAACCATTCGCCAAGCAGATTATGGGCCTTTAAGTAGCAGCAAGGCCTGAAATGTGACTCTAGGGCTCACGGCTGTCGGGGAGGAGGCAAGACTCCTTAGAGAGAAACAGTGGGATAGGGACAGAGAAGGATGGGGGTTGACAGTAAGGAGAAAAGCTTAATCTATAAATACGAATGCAAGAGAAAGAGGTGGTGGGGGGGCGAGGGGGGGCATTTACTGAGATAAAAACAGCACCATAGAGCAAGCTCTGTATCTAGGTTAATGGAACAGGTATATGAAGCTCAAAAAAGAAAAAAAAATAGGCACAATGTAAATAACTTCCAGGATTGTGATACATTGTTTTAGTACTTTGTTGAATGGCAATGCTGCAGTGCATACATCCTAAATAATGTAATGTTATTTCCTGATCCAGTGCCATGGTAGACAAGGCTCTTGTCACCTGTTGCAAGGTACTTTTTTTTTTAAGCATATCAACCAATGGGTTTGGTAATGAAATCAGTTGTAGGACGTTTCTTACTTGCAGGTGTGAAACCATCAACGTTCTATGAGTTGTGATTAGTAATTAGTGCACAAGCTACTGTGATCATTATACATGAATGGGGACCAGCATGAATGGTAGGAATGACACAGTCAGGCATGTTGCTTACCTGGATGGCATGTTGCAGGTTTGAGTTCACCCAAACTCAAGTAGGCACCTGTTGCCTCTTCATCCAACCAGCTCCTTCCTCTTTCACCATTCAAACCTTAGCAGGGCAAAACAAACAAGAATGACATCAATTTATAGCAAACTCAAGTCAACGGCACAAAGTGGGTCTTTAACATGTTCAAATTCAAGTTGTTCAATCAAAAACATTTGATTGAACATTACATGTATGTGTATTCATAAACAAATATAAATAAGTATACCTTTATTGCTTACTACACATGCTAGTTACTGCTGGTTCATGCATAACACCCCATGACACTAAGTTCATCCTATGCACAGTGGTTTAAACAATACTAACTGTTCACTCCCATCACAATTATTACCTCTCCCTCTCTTCCCCCTCTTTGTGTATTTAATTATAGAGTGTAAAAGATGTGAAACATCTTTACAGTAATACAGCGGAATAAGGACAAAATTAATTCCACCCGCTTGTAGGAGCACAAACATTGTACGAAACACACAACGCTATCGCTACAGATCAAACGGATTGATAAAAGGCCTAAGTGTGTGTGCTGTCATCAGTGTGTGTTGGGAACCCTTGTCTTGGGTTTGGAGCTTACGATGATAACCCCATTAAGATATCAGGCTTTAATTCGAACAGCTTTCCTGATAAAAACAAAAAAAAACAATCAATTCCATCTTTCCCTAAACCTTTTTTCTTTGTAAGCTTAGCACGTTCTGACCCAATTTGCGATTTCACTCCAAACAACAACAGGCTCCAGTAAAAAACCCTGGAGAAAGCGAGGAGACACCATCAGGTGATCTATCGTGCCATCTCCTCACTGAAGAGGGGACAGAAACATCAAATCCCCCTGAAATGACATCTGAACATCAATACATGGTCCCCGCCCCTCCAATGTGACAGTAGCAGCCATATTGATTTCCATCCAGATTAAGGATACTACTGGGAGCAATTTAAACATACAAGCTGAAGTGTCTCGGGCCCAGTCGTGAGTGATGTCTTTCACCATGTATAATCACCGTGCATTTTGGAGGAGCAGGGGTGTATATCATGATATTTAAAGGATTGGAAATAGAGCGAGGGAGATAGGATAGATACCAGTATTTGCTGGTTACAGCCTCTCATATGCACATTCTGAAGTAGCCTAACATGTTGGCTCTGATGTGTTGTTTGCATTTAACAGTTGATAAGCTAAATGGTGGGACCTCTCAAAAACAAGTAGTCGTTAGTTGCGGACTTTAATTCGAGGTTTCTGGTCAAATATTCCAAGTGGCAGTGAGGATGAGTGTTGGGCAGGCTAGATTGAAGCAAGCAAACCGAGCAGCGTACGGTAATATAACGTAGCGTTAGCTTTGTTGTTTAGCTAATTAGCTAATACCAGCTGAAAAGTAGTAATAAAACATTGCGTCTTACTGAAGTTAGCAGCGCAGATTCTGTCCTCATCCGTTGCAACTTCAATCACAACAAACTTTGCGCCGTTGCGCGTGCGTTCGTGACGTCATGCATCTCCGTCGTCTCGTCTTGTGTGACGTTGGGCCCATTGCTGCCTGCTGGAGTGGCGACGCAAGTCACTGAATAATTATAAACAGTCATGATGTGGTATTACTTGAACCTCAGCATTTGTTTTCTTGAGGAAACTATAAACAAACACAATAAACAAAAAGAAATTTAACACAAAAGAGCAACAGCTGATATACACATGTAACCCTTTTACCACCGGCTCGTGTATTAAGGAACCCACCTTATGCTCTAAAGTGAAGCCTTAAACTTAATTCAATATTTTATGGTAAAATAAACATCTCAAAAAGCAATAACTGTCTAGGGTAATATATGATTCTCACTCTCATCCATAAAGTTCAGAGGCTATAGGGAATACACTCCGACCTGTAAACTCTGATGTCATGCAGAATCAAAGGAAAAACACAATGCAATAATACAAACACAGGATATACATTTTAGAAAAATGTATTCACAAGTATGCAGGAGAAACACATTCACCATTAATGAAAACAAAAAATAGAAACCCCGGGTAGTGATAGGTTGTCCCTCAGACTATCTAATTTTGAGTGCACTCTTAGTTTAGTTTCGTTGGCGCGCTTTAGTTGGAGCTCATGATGGAAACCTTTTATAACGGTACCTCCGTGTGTCGGTGAAATCAGCGGGACCCGGCCTCAACTGATGAATGGCACCTTCGTCGCGGTCGCAACCGTCTCCGTCCGCAACTGATCGCAGCGACGAAGCTCCGTCTCCCTCGGCAGCAGCGAAGCAGCCTTCGTCGCCGATACTCTCCTAGACGACCCGGCGAAACTCCTCCCGTCCGCGCAGACGGTGTCTCCTTTTGACAATGACCGTGTCGTTAGCCTAGCTCCTGCTAGCTAACTTAGCCGAACTTGCTTCGTGTCCTCCAAACACAAACGCGGCAGGGAAAAGTCCAACTCAACCACATAACGCGTTTTCCGACAACAGTTCACGGTCCGATGAGGAAACGGACAAAACCACGACACTGACGAAACCCACCGTCCAACACCAAACAGTCCAATACTAACGCCTCGACGCCATTTCACGTTGCTCCTACTTCTTCTTCTCCCGGGAAGTCAGTAGCTCTGAGGTCATGAACTCACACCCGTAACGAACATAATAAGAATTACTTTTTTTAACTTCTTCTTAAAGCATTCAAACCCATGAAATAATATTTTTAATATCACCCATTTTAAACATAAATCATTTATATCAAATTATTATTTATGTAACTTTTAACCTCACCATTACGACTGCTGTTTTATCTGTAACTTATTCCCATGAAAACAATGAAATAAATACATCTGATATTTATCAGAGTATTACACACATGCACATGTGAACAGGCAAATCACTTTTACAGTATGTGTTGCTTTAACTGTATGTATTACTGTATTCTATTACAGCAGAATATAAAATAAAGTTAAAGGGTTGATTTGTCCATAACCTAAAAATAACCCAATTGGAAAAAGGAGCTATACAACAGGTGTCCAGTGTACTGCCCCTGAATTTGTATTATTTAGGATAACAACAATCATATTACTAAGACATTGTTTTATTTAATTATATTATACAAATATCATATTATTTATATTATAGTATTCTTAAAGTTATTTACTTTCAGAAGTGATTCCTAGAGAATATAAATATTATTAATAGCCTGCATACTAATTATGGGTGAAGGTGTTCACAAACTCACAAATTCTCCTCTAGCCAGCTTGTGTCTCCTTTGAGGTCATCGCTCGCAACATTTTAACCATCATTCATGACTCTCATATTTACACTACCAACACAGATGCACCCATGGCACCTACAGATGTGCAAGCAGTTCCATGCACACATACACACTCATTCAGTTCATCCAGGTTTTCTTTCCCCCAGCTGTGCCACAGCGCTGAGGCCATGTATCCTGATGGCACTGATGATGCTTCATGCAGCCCTCATGCCTCTGAAGGTTAACTTCCTGACCTCTGTGGTCTCCTGGCTGAGGGCTGCTCTCATATAGGGCTGCTCACATAGAGGCTGTCCTACAGTATAAATCATTTCACATGCAAACATTTTATTCAATATGCATATACTAGCAGCTCCTTTTTAGTTGTTTGTGCACCATGCTGGTCATGTGACATTATTTTAGCAGTTTCTTAATATTTGTCCATATACAACTTGTCACACACACCTGTCCAATATAATATAACATATAATTTACTGCAGATACATTGGTTGCATTGTTTGTATTTTTATGGCACATATAATGTGTTCATTTAGATCTCATATACAGCTTCATAGTTGTACACAATATGTTTACAATATGTTTATATTAAGGAATATTTATAAAGAGTTTAAGTATATTATTATATAGTATTACATTATATCCTACACACACGCATCACCCATCATTGACATTCTATTGTATCTGGCCTTGATTGAAATGGAAAGTGGAGGCATGCATTTGTAAGAATATCAGGTCATTTTAGATTGTGTTTGCATGACCTTGTATCAACATGGTTTCTCTCTGTGGAAGGCCCATCCTCTCTGTACACACTGCCTGCTAGGCATCTTTACACAATATCCCACCAGGGGAAACCAACTAGGGGAATTAGTAAAGGTGGAGGGGAGGGGACACAGAGGGAAAACCTTGAGGGATTAGAAAGAAAGCACAAAGCTAGAGAGAGAAATGAGTGTCAAGAGACAGACAAAAGCCTGTGAGGAAAAAAGGAGAAAAACAATGTTTTTTGGACGAAACTAGAAAACATCGCATTCAGTGTTCGAGAACAATCAAAGCCTATAGGTGAGACCTGAACACGTGTGCACTTGAACTTGGCTAAATGTTGCTCTTGAACATGTGATGGGTGCTGCAAAAAAAAACAAGCCATTAGAGCCGGTTCAGGTAAACAAAATAGGACTCCAGCGAGAACAAGCAACATTGAAGGGCTGGGGGGTGGGTGGGCCTCTTTGAAGTGGCTTGGAGTATTCCCCTGACACCTCCGAGATATTTATTTGAATAATGTGCAGATTCACACCCGAGTGAGCAGAGATCTGTACGGTGGGTGGGAAGATGACAGGGTTTAATTTCCAACTCTACTGAGAGGGGTTGTGAGAGCGGGAGAGGGAGAGAGGGGAAAGAGAGACAAGGGAATTAGAGAGAGAGCGAGAGAGAGAGAGAGAGAGAGAGAGAGAGAGAGAGAGAGAGAGAGAAGAGCTAGATATGAGATGACGAAGGAAGATGGAGGTATATCGGATTCCCTAAAAACATTTTGACATTTTAAACCCAAAGCAGTTTGTAGGCAGTAAATAAAGGGAAGGGAATCAATAGCAGTCAGTGATAAGGGGATAAAGCAGCTAAATATGAAATACAGCCTAACAAATTGGTATGGATTTCCAATGGGGCCACGTGACAGCTGCTTTGAAATGCAAATAGCAACTTATGCACATTGTCCTTCTTGGGCCCGGCCACCTATTGATCGGCTAAAACAAATTCTATTGATCATTGAATATTTAATGGCGATAATTAAATCTCTCACGGAGGTACTTACACCCCATTTCCAGTTTTCATCGCCTTTCTCAGGAGACCTGCCTTTGACTTCCTGAAGCTTCAGGACTGCTCGGTGAAGAATAGCGCACAGCTAATTGCAATAAAACTAGGAGTTTATTTTGAGAATATTGAGCAGGATGTTTCCTGTCAACCCGCATGCTCCCTGCCCGGGAAGAGACATGTCTACTGAAAAATGTGACGGGCAAATCACCTTGTACTGTTCTAATTGAGGCAGCCAATTATCAGCAAATGTTGTAAAATGTTCCTGCCTTACGTAACATTTCAGAGAATTAATGTACTGAGGATGATACAATTTAGAGTCAAATTATGTGTTGCTAGAGTTCCTTGTTCTCTGGGTGAGAAAGTGTTAAATCACACGAGGAGTGACTAAGCAAGTGGAAAGCAGTGCAAGATAAAATAAAATAAAATGAGAGTCAGTCATACAAATTAGAGCTGAATTGTTCCTGGAGGAGGAACGTATACAGGTAGGCTAATATGTACCACTTCTGTCTTCAATTAATGTACCCAAAGTGACCCAAAAGTAATGGAACAAAATTACCAAAGTCAATGGCACAATCTTGAACATTTAAGGGTAAAACATGTCACTTGAGCCAAACCTGAGAACATCTCCTGAGAGCCGATTAAGTGCCTGTTATGGTGCATTGGTGCCATACAACAGTGCACTTTATGTTCAAAACTGCCCTGCTCAAGTGCTTTCTAGTGTGCATTGTGGGATACGAAGCAGCTCTGCAAAGGTGCTGCAATATTACTTGACCAACAAACTCCGGTCATATTGCAGATTTTAAACAGTGAGTTAAATAAACAACATGTGATGTATTAACAATACAGCTTTTTAAGGACATGTGTACTGGATAAATACACATAACAGCATGTGGGTTTGACAGCATACAAGCCTAGTACCCAGGATGCCATGTTGTTGCTAGGAGGAGCCACTCGTCTTTACTATTCAGGAGGCACAATATAAAAATGTCCTTACACTGATGGGGCAACAACTTGCGGGAAGAAATATCCCCTTAATCGACTGACATAATTTATGACATTAAGAGACTGGCAAACAGGAAAAGGTTGCTGTCTGGATGGTATTAGAGGGCAGCTCTCACTGCATGGGCCAGTGTTAAACAAAGTGCCAATCAATAGCCCTTTTATTAGTGACCGCAATCAATGTACCGGTGACTGAGTGAGCCAATTAACGCTATCGACCACCGAGGCGGAAGAAAGAGGAGAAGAGAAGGGGACGGGGGCGTAGGAGAGAGACAGTAAAGACAATATGGGAGACGATTGCTGAGGGGGAGCAGCAGTGGCTTCCTCAGGTCTTGTTTTCCTTCTCATCTGTAGGGAGGGGGAGGTGGGGGGGGGGGGCGTCTGTGGAGTGAGAAGACCAAATTCCCACCAAGCGAGAGGCCCCAGGGGTCCGTGGCTGAGGACACCTTGACAGAAAGCAGAGGCCGCCTATCTCCCAGGAGGAAGTGAGTGTGTGTGTGTGTAGTAGTCGTAGTATTCAAGGGAAGCGGCTACCCACCCCACAACACCCCTACCCCTGCACATCATCCACTATTGCCGGGGCTAAGCTGTACTGGGAACGCAGCGCCGACCGTCTTCTCACCGCTGGATCTGAATAGTAATGAGGTTAGAGGGCTATAAGGTCTTCGGGTACGCTCAACTCCACCTTTCTCCACAAGAGAATGACCGTTTTTTTTTGTGTGTGTGTTTGTGTGTGTGTGTGTGTGTGTGTGTATGTGTGAAAGATAACCTAAGACTAGGGACATATGTTACATAATTTCCTAAGGTCAAACTAAAACTGCATGTGACAAGTAAATGTTAGGGCTGCTGGATTTGTCTGAGCTTTTTCCAAAAAAGAATCTGCTCTTCATGAGCTAAGAGAAACAGATTTTATCAGCTTTGTGACAATACATTTTTCAGTCCATTGGGTTTTAAAAAATGCTGTGGCTCACGAAGGAGGAGAATTCGCTGAACCCAAAAGGAAAACTTAATTATTCAGTACATGTGAAAATGCGGCGATACAATGGTATCACATTTCACGATTCTTTTAAAATAATTTGTCTTTTATTATTTGCCATGGACAATTCAAACAAATGTAATAGGTTAGTATAAAAGGCACATTTTCATCTGGTGTCCGTTGCCAGACTAACTAAAATAGAACAGCATTTCTTATAGAATTAATATAAGAAACAAAGATCATTTAAAGGCAGTAGAGTCTCACTAGTGAATAATACCAAATTAAACACTTGGTAGTTTAATAATCCACATTATTCCATAGCTAATACACACACACATCCTTATTGAACTTAATATACACAATGTGCTTTTGTATATGTACACACACACACACACACACACACCAAAAACTCCAAATGTTATCATAACAATTTCTGCAGCTCATAAAGTCTGAAGCATCACGTCACACCTTCTCAGTAGCGGAGGGGCTCTGCTGACATTCGAACCTCCCCAGTATTTGTGTTTGGGTGTCCTGTTCCCAAAGAGAGAGGGGTCAGGAGGACATCTGCTTCATGTCAGCTGGCGGTGTGGCACTTGGCTCGGGGGTTATCGGGCTCTCTCTATCAGCCTGTGGTCGCAACACGGACCTCTCTTTCCTGAAGCAAGTCCACCGAACCAGTGTGCCGACAGCTTGAGGAGGTGCTACCGAGAGAGAGAGAGAGGGGGGGGGGGGGGGGGAGGAAGGTCTGGCGGGAGGTGGAAGGAAGAGGACAGGGAGAGGGATGAATATGGGATACACTATAGGAAATGACAATGTGTGTGAAGCGATAAGCCTCTGGCAAAGCCCCCCACACCCTGGGGGAGGACTGGGGGCTACAAGACTTCAGCCTCAGTGCTCGGTCCGACCAGTGTCCCTGGTGACCCTGCCCCGCCATCTCATTCTCAAGTACCAAGAAAAGGTACTGTTTTGCTTCTGCTTCATGAAGTGAAATTACTTGTCTGAAAATGCTCTTAAGAACATTTTTAAAAAAGTAGGTCATTTAAAACAACACAATACAATAAAATACTTTTTCTTTCTTTCTTTTTTCTAGAAAAAAAAAGAAGAATATTCTTAATTCTGGTGCAAGGCTAACAGATATAATGTGATTCCATTGCAAGTTGAGTGTATTGTGTGTTTAAATACAATGTGCACAAAATGGAATATTGTTTTCTGGTGCACGTATTAATCATTCTAGTATTAATCATTATTACAATAGTAATTTAACTTTAACACACACACACACACACATACATACATACATACATATATATATATATATATATAAAATCATCGTTGTGCCATTGAGATGGAACAATACTCACATTTATTTTCATTATTCTTATCACTGTAATCTAATAATGCACTATCAACACCCACACCACAGGGTTGCAGTTCTACAGTAACTCAGAGGATCTTTGACAGTCCAGGTATCTACTCCATCTGAATTACAATAGTGCTGACACGGGCAAGCGCACAAGACTGGGTGAACACAGGTGAGCACACATAGACCGTCTCCGATATGGGAGTCAGGAAAGGTGCCCATCTCTGGATATATACTTCACCCGGGCTGCTGTAATGTTTCTATGGATTGTAGGTACGCAAAGGTCAAGACAGGCTAAGCACAGAGAGCTGAGGGCTCTGAGGGAGGGGGAGAGAGAGAGAGAGAGAGAGATCCTGCTCTGGATGTAAAAGCACTTCACCTAGAGTATAACAGTGGGATGCTACAGTCATCACCAATATTACATCTACACAAGAATGCCAAAAGAGCAGAACATGTAGAGTGGAGGAGAGAAAGAGGGAGAATGGGAAACGGAGGGACAGAGGCGGAGAAGTACGCAGCGTATGTGAACACACCCCGGACTCCGGTCCAAGCAGTTTGTGATGAGGGAGCTTCAGATGAAGCGGAGCGAAGTGAGCCCCAAAGCCGGGGCTAAGTGAGCAGATTAGAGGATTGCACAGTGGTATCACTCTTCCACTGCATTTGCTCTCCTGCTGGCAAAGGTCAAGTGCATACTACATTCACACTGTCTGCATTGTGTGTGTGTGTGTGTGTGTGCAACCACACACATCACAAAAACACACACATACAGACAAGACAGAGAGAAAGTTAATGAAGAAAACAGCAACATCAATTTGATGCCTCACGGTTTGATCTGATGGAGCACAAGGTGATGTGTAGACACCGTTCAGGCTTTCTACCTCTGTAGCTCTACTATAATCTGACCTCTTTCAGGGTTTGAGCCAGAGAGCTTTATTGTGACATTGATCCTTTTAAATCGTAAAATGTTCCAACACTTTCTCCAACGAAATTCCCGTTCCCAGTCAGTTTAACTGCACTCTCAATTACGTTTCCATGGAAACATATTTTCAAAAAGAAACATGTGGTTAAGGAGCAAAACAAAACACGTTTAAAAAAAAGAAAAAAAACACATAGTTAGGTTTAGACAACAAAATGACTTGGACAGGTTTAGTACAATACATGATGGTTTTGCTTAAAATTACTAGGACATTGAAAGAAAACAAAACAAAAATACAACCAAAGTAATTGGTTGTTTCGGCAACAAAACTACTTTGATTCCGACAGAAGAAGAACAGCAGCTCTGTAGTCTTTTGACCCGCACACCAACCCGACCCGACCTCCTCTCGACTTAGTGGATTCCTTTGAAAACGTATTTATGATTAATCAACAACACAAAATACTTTCCCCTCAAAACATAATTTACAATACAGTTTTGTTGTGTGGGAATGTCATTTTTAGGAGGCAAATATAATAATAAATAATCCTGGATTACTGGGTGTGTTATTTATTGATGAACGGCTAACACAAGCAAATATTAAACGCTAGTTGAAATCCTTCAGTTGTATTTTAAGTACATCACATTGACATTATCATCATCAGCATCATCATGATCATCTGAATCTGGAGCATATTGTCCTATCAATCTGAAATTATAATTTTAGCCAATATTAGCTTCCAAAGGGAAGCAGCATCAATTTAGATGATAGCTGACATCTTCAGCTATCAGATTAGAACAGAAGAAACCACCCTTGTTGAGTATTAAATTATTAAAATGTGAGTTTTTAGGATCATTTTTACTCTTTGCTGTCTTCTGCGAAGACACACTAAGGGTGCGTTCCAGTTGTACTCGGAAATCGGGATATCCACGCTCCGAGTCGGAAATTTCAATTGGAACGAGCCCCGAGGTTGGATTTCCGACTCGGAAAGTCGGAGGATCCACACAAGCCCGACTTGACATTTAAAGATGGCTGCCCCGGTTGTAAACAGTAACGTTACTGATGACCGATCAAGGGGCGATCAATACTTTTATTGTAAACAATGAAATACGTAGAAAGACTTTGTGTTTTCTCTTAATCCACCGTGTTTGCAGGTTGCAGAAGGACCGCATATTTGTCCAGAAGGTGTTTATATTCGGACAAGGCAATAACTTTTGTAGATGTAGCCATCTTGTTTCCTCTTCCGTTTTTGGCCGTTGGCTACTTTTTCCGACTTTGTAACTGAAACGCTGATAACTCGGGCGTGACGTCATTCCCAGCTCCGGCTTCCGACTTCCGAGGTAAATGGAACGCACCATGAGGTGCAAGTGTATCCTTTGAATGCGTGCACTTAATTATTATGATTTAAAAACAAAAAAGAATAAATCATAAATGTTTTTATTTGTTCCTGTTTTTTTTTGTTGTTGTTTTTTTTTGCCGCTCCTAAAACACTCGCTCCACTTTGTCGCTGACACCCTCTTCAATCTCGGTGTGTGTTTTTCCCCCCTATTTAGCCTAAAGGTAACACCGTATATTTACTCTCAACACCTTGGGGTGACACTGCTGCGCTTGGCGCTTGGAATTTAAGCCGTGCTAAAGAGCTGTTTTACAGCCCCCTCAGACGCCGCCTGTGTCAATTTGTTTTCCCACAAGCAATGTAAACACAACACTTGTTGAAGGACCCTCATTCACGTATATTTAAAAGGAATGCTGTTTCACCCCCCCTCCCCTCTCCCACCATGCACCACTTTTCCCGTCCATATTTTACCCCTTATCGTTCTCAGAATAAATATCCTTGAGACAAATAGAAGGCATGTCTCCGTTCGAGATATCTCAACCTCAAAATGGAAAACATCTTGTACCGAGCGGGAGGAAAGAGGATCCTAAAAAGGAGCCCAGTTGTATTTCAAGGTTGCTGCCCCCTTATTTAGAGGCGTCCGTGCTACCCCAGAGCAGGGGGCCTCGCTGGAGACCTGATCCAGTCCTTGTGCTTTCCCCAAAGTAAGCTTGACAATCTGCAAATCAGAAATTAGCCTTAACAAGGCAGAGTTGAAACAAAAGTGTGTGTTTTTCTGTAATCTGATGATGTATTGGCCATGAGGCCGAGGTCAGGGTTCACTCAGCAACCATGTTCTAAGCTCGTTTACATTAACCAGCAAAAAGGCTAATCAAAGGTATATGATTTCACCCTCTCTACAGTTAACAAGAACTTTTGATGTTGGCAACCATGTAACATCTGCTTTTAAGTTGGATAGATTGAGGGAGCCCCATTCCTCCTTTTTTTTTTTAACTTCTTTTCTATTCCTAAGGTAGATCCACATGGGCAACAGGAAAAAGATGACAAAAGCTTTCCCCAGGCCTGCTGATGGAGCCTGAATAGGGAGAAGGGAGAAACAACCATGTTCATGTGGAAATCCAACCGATGAAGCGGAAACTTTAGGAAGCAAAAAGCACAATATCATCTTTGACACTGGGTTGTGTAAGTATGAGTCTGTGCTTTCGGCTCAGAAGATACAGGACTTCTTCTTCTCACATGCTTAGGTCCGATTTGTGATTTTCAGATAAAAGTAATATGATTGCAGAGTATAAGCAGAAAAAATAAACTATATTATTTGACATCACTGTTTAGATAGTCTAGAGATAAAGGTGGGTCCAGTCATTCTGTATCACTCTAGTTGCTGAGCTTGTCAGACTTCTGCGTGTTCTGAAGTGTCAGGTTTAAGTCCTCGACAAGCAAACACACCATCATTAGCTGTGCGGCCTGACACGATGTGGTTGCAGAGGGGCCGAAGACAAAGACAAATGTTGCAGCAAAAAAAAAATATATATATAGTTTTCGCCGCATCTGGATCCAGTTGGGAGTCGACCATGGAGGGACCTCCACTGGCTAAGCAGCAAATGAGGAACAGAGGGCCCCAAACGATTGAACTGTCATTGGTGGAATTGCGATTTCCATCCTGGGCTCCGGCTGAGACTCTGGGGGCCTCGGTATCTATACGGCTTACACAAAAACCTGTCTGGTACCGGTTAGCGCTGAGCTGGCACACTTACCTGGACATGAAATCAATCAGGTCAATTTGTTTATACCTGTAGCAAAACCAGAGCTAAGTGATGATGACTACCAATTGGTTGCCATGTCCTTTGTTGTTTTTTTAGGATGTACAATCAAAATGGAAGATTGATTTTCGCGTACTTTTTTTCCATCAGTATAATCCAAGCCTCATTCACCTCACTACAAAACTTTACTTTTTTCCTTCCTTCGCATTGACCAGTGGGAGAAAAATCAAAGTGGATATGCGAAGGCTGTTTCGGAAGAGAGACATTTTCCTTACATTGCATCGGGGCCTCTGAACTTTCATCTGAACTTTTAGCATGTGTTAAACACTACATTGACGTGATCGAAATTGACACTGCTATGCTACGGGAGAAGAGAGAGCAGCCCGGCATTCTCCATCATCATACACCCACATTCTACACACACACACACACTCGAACGTGCACAACCCACTGAAAAGTTCACAGTCCGAGCTCGCTGCCAGGAACCCGAGAAGAAAAATCCAAAACAATCTTTTTTTTCTTCTTATATTCTCAAAGAAGAGCAAATCTAACTGTCAGCTCAGTGAGGATTATTCCACCATGGTTGGCTCCCCAACTTCCCCACCGTAATCCACCCAAAAAACTCTTGGTGAAGCCTTTCAAAACAATTTATGCAAACAAACATCAAGCGCTGCTATTTGTATTGGCACCACTTTGCAGTAAACCAGACTGAACCAAGACCAGATGGGGGCCGGGGCCCTTCTTTCTTTTCGCCTTGTGGTGCAACACTGGAGGCAGCTCAGCAGACACGCTCAACGCCGAGCACCGTACTCCCGTAAACAGAGAGTGTTTCAATGTTTAAACCGCTTCTCATCACGTTTCCCACTTCTGGGTGTGTATGTGTATATGTGCGGTGGATTTTACACAAGGCCACGCACAACCGCAGGGGATGTATCGCAAACCATTTCTGTATTGTGTTGTCATTCGATTTGCAAAATCTTTACTTATTTCCAGTGTAGATCCTTGAACCCATGTACCCGGTTGTAGGTGTCCTCCACCTCAACTTCTCCTAACAGGAGTAGCTCTTTGAACATTTCCTACTCTACTCAACTCTTGACCCGCTGCATAATGGCTAATATATAAGAGTAGATTATGTTGATAACCATGTTGCTTATAGCTCAAAGCTGCGCTGCATAACATAGAGGTTCTTCTGCCGAGGAAATATGGCTAAACATGAGAGGAAAGATGCCGATGCATACCATGACCCGTGTGGTGTTGACAGCGGTGGCTGTGCTGTGGCCGGTAATTGGACTGACAGTAATAGGAACTGTCTTTCTGCCTCTGCGGGCCCTAGAGATGGGCCACAATGCTGCCGTGAATTTAGCAGCTGCAGTCAGATGGAAACCATGTAACTGCAATTTTCCTCGTCCCCCCCCCCCCCCCCTGACATGATCATTTATGAGTTGAATGAATTTCGTGACCCTCAGGCCCTTGAAACCTGGTCAACCGCCAACTTGCGATTTCAGAAATACATGGTTGTCAATGAGAAAATGAGCCCTCCGTTCGTCATTCCAGAGGAACTTTTTTTTTTTTTTTAAATACAAGCATTTACCCGACAGCGGCGTTTTGCCGCCGCTGGCCCCCTCCGCCTTGAGTGAAAGTTCGGTTTGAAGTCAGCATCCATCTCGGGCGAAGACCACACGTACACAAACACGGACAATATGGCGAGGAGGCGGCTCACACAGGCCTTCCTTATTGCCGGCGACTGAGAAATACGTATTTGATCACGTTCAAGTCCAAATGTGAATGTTAATTCGCGTGGAGACGTGGATCCACGCAACGCCACCGCAGGAGCTTTTCTGACACACCCCAAATAGACGTGCACACACACACACCCACACACACACACACACACACCAGCTCGCCGACAAGAACACACATAGACAAAGAGCCTAGGGCCCCGAGATGAAAGGCGGCACACGGATCCACACATCATATGATCGACCCGCAACCCACCAATCCACACGCACACATCTCCAGACACCCCAGGGAGAAAATAGACACACATTCCTCCCACTCGTTCACCGACTCTGTATCTTTCTTACACACACCTACACTCACACAAGCTGTGAGCCACTCTGACTCTCTCTCTCTCTAAGCAGTTATTTCCCAGAGTCACTCTCTCTCTCTCTCTCTCTCTCTGTGACAAGCTACAAATCCCTGACACCACCACTGATGATAGCTTTACAGTAGAGCCTCAAGGGGACTCTGCCAGCCTGCACACACAAACAACACACACATGCCTCTCTCTCTCTCTCTCTCTCTCTAGCCCCTGGGATATGTGTCCCCCATCACAAAATGCCGAGGGTTTGTTTGACTTACACATCTGAATACAAGCAATCAAAGTGGTGAGGGTACAAATGAAACACCAATTATGCCTGTCCATTAATGTACAGTGTGTGTGTGTGTGTGTGTGTGTGTGTGTGTGTGTGTGTGTTTAAATGGCGGAAAACAAAACCAAACGGATATGTGTGTAATTGCATTCATCCAAGATACACATTGTCTTTTTAAAACCATTAGAAGTTACCACGGTGGCACTGAACAAACGGCAATAAAACTTGTCCTGTCATCAGTTATGGTCCTTTTATTTTCTTTCTTTCCCCGCGCCACGTTGATGTATTGAGACAGTCGTCATGATGTCATACTCGCCCTCTCTCTTTTATTCCTCTGTTTGATGAAGCTTTAATGACTCCCTCTGAGTGCGGTAATTATTCAGCAGCCCTGGGGATGTTTGTTTTGGTGTTAACCAGCTGGCCACTACTATGGCCATACCCGCCATCGCGCCATTATTTCTCATTACAGTCAATACTTTTCTTTCCATTTTGGGTAATTTTGCCGTACTAATAAACGATCTTCATGGGGGAAGTTTGTGTGTGTGTGTGTGTGTGTGTGTGTGTGTGTGTAATAATACCAGATCACAAGTGCCTTGGATTTATTGGCATATACCAATTTGGCTTTAATGAGATCACACACCTCCAGGTAGGTGCAGCTTCATCCCTGCTCGTCTCAGGCTTCTTCCTCCGTCTCTCCGTCTGTCTGCCCTTATTACCATTTCATACACCCCCGTCCACCGTCACCTCCACCTCCACCATCACCATTTCCGCCGCCACCCATCTGATGAAAAACCAGAAAGGCTTTGTGTGGTTCATTAAGTCAGCATAGGAAATGTATTAAGTAGGAGAATAGGGCTGGGAGCTGTTGAGTGTTGACTTAACCTTTCCAGTTTTCTTTTTTTTCCCCCTCCTTCTTTCTTTTTCCACCCAGCGATGCTTCTAATGGTGGATGCGTGCATTACTCAGTCTCATTAGTAACCGCAGGGATCCGTTAGAACAAGATATAATAGAGGTTTGGACTTGCTTATGCTTAAATAACATGAGAGAATTATTGTATTATTCTGTAAGGGTGAATGCCTTTTGTCTGCTAGTAGTTAAGTGTTCTACATGACCTGTCTTGGGTCAAATGTCTACAAATTCTAACTGCCGGAGTCCGTTGCAGCCTGTTTCAAGTAGAAGCTTCTTCTTTGTTTTTGTATAATGAGAATGCAGGTCTGCGGATGCTAAACATGGGAAGTTATAAGGAATTTACTTGAACTTTCTCAACTTTTGAGGATATTTTCACTTGTGTAACTGTCAGATCAATTCACCTTGTGCCTGAGTTTTAATTTTGCCACAATCCAAAATGTGATATAAATGATACATGATTTAAACCCAGTACAGGGCCTCAAACTTGGACAGGGCCCGACAGCTTAAGTTTGGCTGGCACACCACCCTACTGCTAAAGAAACTGCACTCCGAGGTTATTTCTCTTATAGCATATACTGTCTGGAGAGTGGTACTCTATCGAGTACTCCAAACCTCTAAAATAGCAGGTTTTGCCAAAAGCAATTCTCATTTAAAAAAAAAAACCCTATCTGAGACAGAGTATCACTAATTGCTGTTGTCAGCCATTTAGCTGCTAAAAAAAAACAAAAAACAAAAAAACCTTACAATGTGAGTACTAAGTAATCAGGACAAAACACTGTAAAAATCTCACTATGGGGTTGTCACACATTTTGGAGGGAAGGGCACTGTGGTCAGTCTGCCATTACAATTAGTGTTCATTTTGGCCTGATTCAGTGAGATCTACACTGACTGCTGGACATGCATTATGCATGAGTCTGTCCATATGCACTTGGGCCATCATGCATGCCCTTGTAGAAAAAGCATCGACCACTGGCATGCAATTACATTTAGCGTGTTTCAAGCCTTCTCCGTGTGCACGTTCTCCTATGGAAGAAAGGTTTAGGCATGAAAGTGTGCATTTTTCCATTTGATAATAAATTCTGATAGCCACCATTATTAGTAAATGGAAAGTTAAGGATGTTAAATATCTCCTGTTAACATCTGTTACTCCCATTTGAACTCTTCAAACTGTCCATGTAAAACCATGTGTCTCTGCATTTTGCGATTTCGATGTATTTCTCAGATGAACCGGATGATCAAGTGTTTCTCTGGTGGTTGAGAAAATTCCCCTACTTTTTAAGCTTGATAAACATTTAAAAAAAATCTATTGGATTATCTGAAAACTGCATTGAAAACAGGGCTGTTTTTCTTGTCTCGTGACCAGTAGATGTTTGGAGAAATGCTGCTTTCCTCGTTCTGATATTCGATCCGGAACAGTGTCCACGGCCAACACACATGCACGGTTCCACTTTGTGTCCTCAGAATGTTTTCACTCATACCACAAGAATAACCTTGACATAATTGGTATTATAATCAACATGGCTTGTCCCTTTCATCCGCCTCTAAGCAGAAGTATCAGTAAGTGAAAGAATCAACAAGTTATATATAATAATTGGAAATAATGTTAAGTTTTGAGGACCAGGAAGTTCCTTGTAGTTGTGTTAGTAGCAGTGAGCAGAACCAAGGCCAATTGGTGTGCGTGCGTGCGTGTGTGTGTGTGTGTGTGTGTGTGTGTGTGTGTGTGTGTGTGTGAGTTGCTATAACCTGTGGGTGTTTAATGCTCCGGCACTTCCCAGAGCCTGGACCATGACCACTCTGGCCACTTTATCTCTGTGAAGAATCTCCTGACGGGAGATGTTCATCTCCTACACGCGGCTCTTTAGCGCCCCTCGGAGAGGAAGCCCGTAATCGCAGATGCGCCTCTAAGGGAGGGAACGCCATCAGTTATGGTAGCGGCGGGGCACCGCTGGGAATTTGGCAAAGGGTATCAGTCGTGACGACGGAAAGCTCACACAGCCTCTAGATAATCAGAAAGAGGCGGATCACATGACTCAGTAGGACTGATCACCACTGTCACTGTCAATACAAATATAGTGTGTATAGGGGGAAATAATAAACCTCACTCCCCCCTTCCTCCCTCTCTCCCATGTCCCAGCTCAACATCACACGGGGAGGAGGTACAGCTTGTTTATGTTTATGGGAGAGAGCTGGTGATGGTTGAGCTGCTGATCCAATAAGGCTTAAAATTATTATTTCTCGTTTCATTCACTGTGAGGCAGCATCATTCCTTACCCATCTTTCAAGTGAGCATCATTCAATTAAAATGCAATTCTCGTCGCCCCCATCCAGCGATATTTAATTAGACGTTAGAGCAGGGCTTCCACTGTCTTTTTTTTCTTCTTCTCTAGCACAGCTCTTCGGATTTCACCTCTAAGGCATATTTTCACTCTGTTACTCGTTCGTTAAACAAGGGCATGTATCCATTTGTTAATTGATACAATTACGCATTACGCGTAATGGTCACGTAGGTCTCCAGGCGCGCATCAATCACTGGTCTATTGACCTGCCCAAAACCCCTCTAACCGTTCCTTCTGGGAGTGCCCCTCTCTCTAATAGAGAAAGATAGAAACATCATCGTCATTAACTCCGGGATGGACCTTTGGCCAGAGAGCCAAAGGCGAAGAGAAGTCGAGATTTAAAAAAAATAAATAAATAAAGAAGGAGAAAAGAGTCTTATATTTGCTTATTCGACCTGCTTTAATTGTGATGGATTGCAAATATAATAAACGTATTCCAATCATAATATATTAAAAAAAGGAAAATACACAGCAGCCTAGTTCAGACGTTGGTCCTTGTTTTTGTTGAAAAGAAAAGGTAATATCTCCTGCTGAATGTGTATGTGTTTGTGTGTGTGTGTGTGTTTTTGCCAATTCATCACACTTTACAAAAGGTTTCCATATGTTGGCAATGCTACAATTCAATAATAAGGAACAATAAAACAATTCCCCGAAACAAATCGGTGAAGAAATCTATTACAAAAGCGGGACAGGTCTGTTGTACAGTGCACCTTAAGAAAACCCTGCGTTGGACGTGATTGGCAAAGACATTATTCTATCCTTGGTACCCTGCCGTTCCGGGATTACAGTGACGTCACGCTGATACCCTTGCATGGATGAATGCTAAAGAACTATAGAGCCACAAATAATAGCACAAGCAGAGTCCATATCTTGCAAGTCTTACGTTATCCTTTAAGCCTCCTTCAGCTAACACAACAACAATTTTTTTTTTTTTTTTTTTTTTTGCTCTTAATGACGCTTAATTTCATTTCTTATCGGGTCCTTCGGGGGGGATTATTCATTCATATAAAACAATCTGCAGCTGGTGCCATCCTAAAGTCTCCCTCCTATGAGTGAAGTCATCTATTATTGAGCGAAAGGCCGTGCGTGGAAATGTGTGTAAGACGGTGGATTTGAAGTAGAATTGGTTGCAATCGATCAAGGGTGAAGAATATTGCTGATGGTAACAAAAGAAGCAGCTATGTCTTTCTCGCAATTTGGATACCCATACAATGCAACTTCACAGGTAAGCCTCTTTGCTTTTTATTTCTAAGTGTTGTAAACACACACACATACAGCAGTTGTCTTGTTGTGTATAATGTCTTCTATTTCACTACAGTCAGAGTATTTGTCTTTGTAAGAAACACTGAGGACTGGGTGACTGCTTTGACAGTATTGACAGCTATTTTCGTCTGTTGTTTTTGTTGTTGGACCGAATATCGATATTCACGCGCCCGTGTCCAATTACACTGAATTATGAATGAACTCACGTGTTTTTTCTGATGACAATAGAGCTGAATGTCACATATTGCTCACTGTGAGGTGTAATTGGGGCTGTAACGCACGCTGCCCACATTCGCAAAGTTTCTATTTTATATGGGACGTGTGGCATGTCAGACACTTTCTATTATATTTGGCAGCTTTTACAACTCAATTTAAGAGGGTTATTTGCATTGACAAGACTTTATTATTGCGCCTAATGACACGTTTGAAGAAGTTTAAGTCGATCAGTGGACAAAAGTTACTCTCATGGAAAAGTTGTCACCCAACTTTTATTTCGATGTTATTTGTTTAACGTTCTATACATTTGAACAAAAATCTAATATTTTATATTTTACAATAAAACGATGATTTACTTGTACAGAGATATTTCTTTCTTATTTTTATTGTTTATGACTGAAGCTGCTCACTTTTACGCACGGATTGCGCACACCTCTTTCCATCTTAATATCTACGGGAAAAAAATAATATTCCATTTTTATTAAAACACGAAACAGGTAGAAGTGCTTTCTATCGCTTATTACACGTTTTTACAATGTAAACTACATTCTGTCATTCAATAAATGCTTTTAAAAAGTGACTTTACGCAGGTCACACGTTAAGATAAAGACACCTGATTCTGAATATTTGAACTGACATGAACTGACAACAGATTCGCATTTTTTAAATTCCAAAGCTGAAAACTAAACGACTGCAGCAACTTGACTTAGATTTATATCTTTTTGCAGTACATCACCCACAGTCACTGCAGAGTTGACACAGGCATCCAGAGATGAGCAGAAACAGCCAAAAATGACCATGTCTATCCACGATTCTCTTCATGCAGTTTTTCGTGTCGGCAAACCCCAGTACGACTTGCTGCGATTCGATTTCCAGGTCGGTCTCTGACGGGACAGGCGGCTCCCAGACCGCCGCCGCTGCTGCTGCCGCCGCCGCCGCAGCCTCCTTCTGCTGCCCGCCCTACGAGAACCGGCTCCTGGCGAGCAGCCGGACGGAGCTGAACGCAGCGCTGGGGATGTACAGCTCCCCCTACGCCGCAGCGGCTGCCGCCAGCCAGAACTACGCCAACTACTTCCCCTACAGCACCGACCCATCCGCGATCTACTCCACTCTGGTGGGTTCACTTCAGCCTCTTGTGATGCGTAAAAGTGGGGGAGGGGGGCATCAGGTTGATCGATCAACTGGGTTTTGTTCATCAATTTATCTCACTGCGAAACGCATCCGTCTCGACATGCCGTTTAATCCAGCATCCAGTCTTATCTCCTTCCCCTGAAAGGCAAATTAAGAAGCCTGTCACTTAGGTGGAGGGAAGCCGAGGCAAAGCAGAGGGACTTGTCTCATTTAGTATCAAATGTCATTTTATCATTTTAAAGTCATCCTCCTTATTCTGGGGTTGTTTGAAAAAAAATCTCTTGTGCCAGTATTTTTAAAAAAATATATAGAAAAAATGATATTCCTCTTCTGTCAGAATTGTTCTTTTGAGAAAGTAAGATTTTAGAATGGATAAAGGAGTAAATGACTTGTCAAATGGATATTTTGCAGTGCAGGTGTAACTTTTCTTTCCTTTTTCTCTCTTGTTTTAAACTCCTGATATCAGCTGAAATGTACTCTCCATGGAAATGATGCACATTGTTCCTGAAAACATAAAAAAACATCAGACGATAAAAAACATATTTTCACTCTTAGAGTTATATATTCTTGATTTAAGCGCATAAAAATACCAAATGTCTTCAATCTCATTTAAAAAAAAAAATCATCAATATGCTGAGAATGAATGTTGCATACTCATAATGTCATCTTTGTCTTTTACAGA